>NC_084568.2:31572500-31690000 GCF_033978685.3 Nerophis lumbriciformis | reverse complement strand
TCCTCGTCATTTTTTTGTTACTTTGCAGAAGACACGTGCTTCTTGTGTGTGTAAAGCCCACCGAGACAGAGATGGTGAATGTGTGAAGAGAGGGCTCACTGCGTTCAGTTAATTCTACTGTTAAAGGTGCGTCTGTCACTCAAATGCAGAGGTGGGTAGTAACGCGCTACATTTACTCCGTTACATCTACTTGAGTAACTTTTGGGATAAATTGTACTTCTAAGAGTAGTTTTAATGCAACATACTTTTACTTTTACTTGAGTATATTTATAGAGAAGAAACGCTACTTTTACTCCGCTACTTTTATCTACATTCAGCTCGCTACTCGCTACTAATTTTTATCGATCTGTTAATGCACGCTTTGTTTGTTTTGGTCTGTCAGACAGACCTTCATAGTGCCTGCGTTTCAACAAATACAGTCACTGGTGACGTTCACTCCGTTCCACCAATCAGATGCAGTCACTGGTGACGTTGGACCAATCAAACAGAGCCAGGGGTCACATGACCTGACTTAAACAAGTTGAAAAACTTATTGGGGTGTTACCATTTAGTGGTCAATTGTACGGAATATGTACTGTACTGTGCAATCTACTAATACAAGTTCCAATCAATCAATCAAAAGTGTGAAGGAAAAAAGACCATTTTTTATTTCAACCGTACACCCCGTCAAAAGCCTAAAGACTGACTGCACAGTTCCTGTCTTCACAATAAAAGTGCCGCTCCATCGCGCCTGCGCTTTCAAAATAAGAGTCTCCGAAAGCCTGCGCAAACAAGCTAGCAAGCTACGGAGTTTGCCGCCAATGTATTTCTTGTAAAGTGTATAAAAACGAATATGGAAGCTGGACAAATAAGATGCCAAAAACCAACCACTTTCATGTGGTATTAGACAGAAAGGAGGAACTTTTTTTCTCCTCCATTTGAAAACGTGGACGTTTGTCATCACTACTGTCTGATTCCAATCAATGCAAGTCATCAGAATTAAAGAAAGAAAGGAATCTATATGTTAAACATGCATGTATATTCATTAAAACACTATTAACATGTAAACAAAAACGGCAAAAAAAATAAATATAAATTATATACTGTATATATCAATGTATATATATATATATATATATATATATATATATATATATATATATATATATATATATATATATATGTGTGTGTATATATATATATATATATATATATATATATATGTATATATGTGTGTGTGTATATATATATATATATATATATATATATATATATATATATATATGTATATATGTGTGTGTGTGTATATATATATATATATATATATATATATATATATATATATATATATATGATATGTGTGTGTATGTTACTCATCAGTTACTCAGTACTTGAGTAGTTTTTTTACAACATACTTTTTACTTTTACTCAAGTAAATATTTGGGTGACTACTCCTTACTTTTACTTGAGTAATAAATCTCTAAAGTAACAGTACTCTTACTTGAGTACAATTTCTGGCTACTCTACCCACCTCTGCTCAAATGGCGGTGACAGGGGAGGAAAAAAAAACAAAAAAAACATTAACATCTCGCTGTTACGTTTTCTCACCAATTAAAACCTCAATGTCAATTATTGGTGCAGGTCTACTTTGGTCCCAATTTACCCTGAAAATCCACTCTCAACACCCTGGTAGGAACGGTGCGTTCAAGCCCGCATGGCGTCTGTCCTCCAGCGGGGCGTAGAAATATACGCGTGTCAAGTTTATGTTCAACGAGCATCCATGCGTCACCGCCATGTCCATTGATTCTTTTGGCATTGATTAGATGTCAAGACACCTCAGCAACACCATGAATTATTTACCGAGAGTACATTTTTACCCATGGATGACCATGATGAATTATGGGTCAGCTTGAATCCAAAGTCCCAGTACAAGTACTCGCATGTGTCCCTGGATGCTAACTGTACACAAGTACAGTACACCTATGTGCACGAGGGTTGTACGCTATACCGCTACTAATAAAGTACCGCAGTACTAATGAATTAAAAAGGGTACTATACTGCTTCTCAAAAATAGATACTTATTTTTACTTACAAGCAGAAACAGTGTGGAGTTGGGGGTTAAATCACCAAAATGATTCCCGGGCGCAGCCACCGCTGCTGCCCACTGCTCCCCTCACCTCCCAGGGGGTGATCAAGGGTGATGGGTCAAATGCAGAGAATAATCTCGCCACACCTAGTGTGTGTGTGACAATCATTGGTACTTTAACTTTAACTTTTTAACTTTTGAGATAGAAAAGGGGGAATGGACGAATTTTGGCTTAAAATATAAACACTGAAGCTCTTGCTCCAATTCGCAGTCAGTGTTTTAGCTACTTCTGAATCACTAATCCTCGCCTCCATGGCGACGAATAAAGTAGGTTTCTTCCAAGTACTATTATCACTGGGGGACGAGGAATAGCTAAACATGCTTCGCTACACACCGTAGGAGGATACAATAGCTCACCACTAACAGCAAGCTAGCGCGCCTTAATGTAAACGAGTGGGTGGATCTAGACCAGGACCTGGGATGATATTTGCCTGCTGATGTTTTGCACGCACCAATACTCCATCAGTGTTGGCACTAGGAAAAGTCAAAAAGTCTGGATTTTTTTAAGTGTAAAAAAATTTGAATTTTTTTCTAAGTGTCAGAAAGTCTGGATTTTTTCTAAGTGTCAAAAAGTCTGATATTTTTTGGTCAAAAAGTTGGGAATTTTTCTAAGTGTCGAAAAGTTGGGATTTTTTTATGTGTCAAAACGTCTGGATTTTGTCTAAGTGTAAAAAAAAAAGACGGTGTTTTTTGTAAGTGTCAAAAAGTCGGGAACTTTTTGTCAAAAAGTCGGGAACTTTTTGTCAAAAAGTCGGGATTTTTTTCTAAGCGTCAAAAAATGTGGATTTTTTTCTAAGTGTCAAAAAATTCTGATTTTTTTTATAAATGTCAAAAAGTCTGGATTTTTTTATAATTGTCAAAAAGTCTGGATTTTTTCTAAGTGTCAAAAAATGAGGATCTTTTCTGAGTGTCAAAAAGTCAGAATTTTTTTTAAGTGTCAAAAAATTGGGATTTTTTTTTATAAGTGTCAAAACGTCTGGATTTTTTCTAAGACCCTAAAAGACGGTGTTTTTTGTAAGTGTCAAAAAGTCGGGAACTTTTTGTCAAAAAGTCCGGATTTTTTTCTAAGCGTCAAAAAATGTGGATTTTTTTCTAAGCGTCAAAAAATATGGATTTTTTTCTAAGTGTCAAAAAATTGGGATTTGTTTTATAAATGTCAAAAAGTCAGGATTTTTTTATAATTGTCAAAAAGTCTGGATTTTTTCTAAGTGTCAAAAAATGGGGATCTTTTCTAAGTGTCAAAAAATGGGGATCTTTTCTAAGTGTCAAAAAGTCTGAATTTTTTTTTAAGTGTCAAAAAATTTGAATTTTTTTTATAAGTGTCAAAAAGTCTGGATTTTTTCTAAGTGTAAAAAAAAAGTCAAGATTTTTTCTAAGTGTCAAAAAATCTGGATTTTTTTTCTAAGTGTCAAAAAGTTGGGATTTTTTCTAAGTGTCAAAAAGTCGGTATTTTTTCTAAGTGTCAAAAAATTGGGATTTTTCCTAAGTGTCAAAAAGTCTTGATTTTTTCCAAGTGTCAAAAAGTCTGGATTTTTTCAAAGTATCAAAAAAAAGGGATTTTTTTCTAAGTGTCAAAAAATTGGGATTTTTTTTATAAGTGTCAAAAAGTCTGGATTTCTTCTAAGTGTAAAAAAAAAAAAGTCGGGATTTTTTCTAAGTGTCAAAAAATTGGGATTTTTTTTTCTAAGTGTCAAAAAGTCGGGATTTTTTATAAGTGTCAAAAAATCGGGATTTGTCCTAAGTGTCAAAAAGTCTGGATTTTTTTCTAAGAGTCAAAAAGTCTGGATTTTGTGTAAAAAATATAAATCGGGATTTTTTCTAAGTGTAAAAATAAAAAATGTCGGGATTTTTTCTAAGTGTAAAAAAAAGAATTCGGGATTTTTTTCTAAGTGTCAAAAAATCGGGATTTTTTCTAAGTGTCAAAAAATCAGGATTTTTCCCAAGTGTCAAAACATTAGGATTTTTCCTGAGTCGGGAATTGTTTTGTCAAAAAGTCTGGATTTCTTCTAAGTGTAAAAAAAAAAAAGTCGGGATTTTTTCTAAGTGTCAAAAAATTGGGATTTTTTTTTCTAAGTGTCAAAAAGTCGGGATTTTTTATAAGTGTCAAAAAATCGGGATTTGTCCTAAGTGTCAAAAAGTCTGGATTTTTTTCTAAGAGTCAAAAAGTCTGGATTTTGTGTAAAAAATATAAATCGGGATTTTTTCTAAGTGTAAAAAAAAAAAAATGTCGGGATTTTTTCTAAGTGTAAAAAAAAAAAAATGTCGGGATTTTTTCTAAGTGTAAAAATAAAAAATGTCGGGATTTTTTCTAAGTGTAAAAAAAAAATTTCGGGATTTTTTTCTAAGTGTCAAAAAATCGGGATTTTTTCTAAGTGTCAAAAAATCTGGATTTTTCCCAAGTGTCAAAACATCTGGATTTTTCCTGAGTCGGGAATTGTTTTGTCAAAAAGTCTGGATTTTTTCTAAGTGTAAAAAAAAAAAATTCGGGATTTTTTCTAAGTGTAAAAAAATCGGGATTTTTTCTAAGTGTCAAAAAATCAGGATTTTTCTTGAGTGTCAAAACATCAGGATTTTTCCTGAGTCGGGAATTGTTTTGTCAAAAAGTCTGGATTTTTTTTTGGTGTCAAAAAGGGACCACATCAAGTCATAAAAATGGGGTCTCACAATACATGTTTGGTTTCCCACTTTTTTGTCAGCGTTTTGAAAACAAATGATAAATGTATGCATTATCCTGTTATATCTCACATTCTATATTGCGTTTTGGAAAAAGGTTGTCATAAATGTTAATTCATTAACGTCCATCCGCAGTCCGCAGTGTTTTAGCTACTTCTAAATCACTAATCCTCGCTTCCATGGCGACAAACAAAGCAAGTGTCTTACAAGTATCATTATCAATGCAGGATGAGGAATAGCTCAACATGCTTCACTACACACCGTAAGAGGATACAATAGCTCACCGGCGTCACAATGTAAACAAATGTCATCAAGTATGATACCATGATATGATATCAAGTACAAGAGTGTATCTAGTCGATACTACTATGCTTACATCATTTTCAAATTCATATTATGTTTATAAACTCAGTAAATACGTCCCTAGACACATGAGGACTTTGAATATGACCAATGTATGATCCTGTAACTACTTGGTATCGGATCGATACTTAAATTTGCGCTATCATCCAAAACTAATGTAAAGTATCAAACAAAAGAAGAATAAGTGATTATTACATTTTAACAGAAGTGTAGATAGAACATGTTAAAACAGAAAATAAGCAGATATTAACAGGAAATAGACAAGTAGATTAATAATCAATTTTTACCGCTTGTCCCTTATAATGTTGACAAAATAATAAGTAGATAAATGACACAATATGTTACTGCATATGTCAGCAGACTAATTAGGAGCATTTGTTTGTTTACTTACTAATAAATGACAAGTTGTCTCGTATGTTCACTATTTTATTTAAGGACAAACTTGCAATAATAAACATATGTTTAATGTACCCTAAGATTTTTTGTTAAAATAAAGCCAATAATGACATTTTTTGTGGTCCCCTTTATTTAGATAAGTACCAAAAAGTACCAAAATATTGGTATTGGGACAACACTAGTTATGACCAATATATGATCCTGGAACTACTCGGTATTGGATTGATATTAAAATGTGTGGTATCATCCAAAACTAATATAAAGTATCAAACAACAGAAAAATTAGTGATTATTACATTTTAACAGAAGTGTAGATAGAACATGTTGAAACAGAAAGTAAGCATATATAAACAGCAAATAAACAAGTAGATTAATAATCCATTTTTACAGTTTGTCCTTTATAGTGTTGACAAAATAATAGGTAGATAAATGACACAATATGTTACTGCATATGTCAGCAGTTAAATTAAGAGTCTTTGTTTGTTTACTTACTAATAAAAGACAATCAATCTCTAGGGAGACCGAATGCAATGGATGTCGAGTGGGTCTAACATAATATTGTGAGAGTCCAGTCCATAGTGGATCCAGCATAACAGTAAGAGTCCAGTCCACAGTGGGGTCAGCAGGAAACCATCCCGAGCGGAGACGGGTCAGCAGCGCAGAGATGTTCCCAACCGATATACAGGCGAGCGGTCCACCCCGGGTCCCGACCCCGGACAGCCAGCACCCCATCCATGGCCACCGGATCTGTGTGTCTCCCCTTCCACAAGGGATAGGGGGGAGCAGAGGAGAAAAGAAAAGAAACGGCAGATCAACTGGTCTAAAAAAAGGGGGGCTATTCAAAGGCTAGAGTATACAAATGAGTTTTGAGATGGGACTTAAATGCTTCTACTGAGGTAGCATCTCTAACTGTTACCGGGAGGGCATTCCATAGTACTGGAGCCCGAATAGAAAACGCTCTACAGCCCGCAGACTTTTTTTGGGCTCTGGGAATCACTAATAAGCCGGAGTTCTTGGAACGCAGATTTCTTGCCGGGACATATGGTACAATACAATCGGCAAGATAGGCTGGAGCTAGACCGTGTAGTATTTTATACGTAAGTAGTAAAACCTTAAAGTCGCATCTTAAGTGCACAGGAAGCCAGTGCAGGTGAGCCAGTATAGGCGTAATATGATCAAACTTTCTTGTTCTTGTCAAAAGTCTAGCAGCCGCATTTTGTACCAACTGTAATCTTTTAATGCTAGACATAGGGAGACCCGAAAATAATACGTTACAGTAATCGAGACGAGACGTAACGAACGCATGAATAATGATCTCAGCGTCGCTAGTGGACAAAATGGAACGAATTTTAGCGATATTACGGAGATGAAAGAAGGCCGTTTTAGTAACACTCTTAATGTGTGACTCAAAGGAGAGAGTTGGGTCGAAGATAATACCCAGATTCTTTACTGAGTCGCTTTGTGTAATTGTTTGGTTGTCAAATGTTAAGGTGGTATTATTAAATAAATGTCGGTGTTTAGCGGGACCCATAATCAGCATTTCCGTTTTCTTAGTGTTGAGTTGCAAGAAGTTAGCGGACATCCATTGTTTAATTTCATTAAGACACGCCTCCAGCTGACTACAATCCGGCGTGTTGGTCAGCTTTAGGAGCATGTAGAGTTGGGTGTCATCAGCATAGCAATGAAAGCTAACACCGTATTTGCGTATGATGTCGCCTAGCGGCAACATGTAAATACTAAAGAGTGCAGGGCCAAGAACCGAACCTTGGGGGACTCCGCACGTTACCTTAACATAGTCCGAGGTCACATTGTTATGGGAGACGCACTGCATCCTGTCAGTAAGATAAGAGTTAAACCACGACAAGGCTAAGTCTGACATACCAATATGTGTTTTGATACGCTCTAATAAAATGTTATGATCGACGGTATCGAAAGCAGCGCTAAGATCAAGAAGCAGCAACATAGATGACGCATCAGAATCCATCGTTAGCAGTAGATCATTAGTCATTTTTGCGAGGGCTGTCTCCGTAGAGTGATTTGCCCTGAAACCGGATTGAAAAGGTTCACAGAGATTGTTAGACATTAAGTGTTCATTTAGCTGCTGTGCGACAATTTTTTCGAGGATTTTCGAGATAAACGGAAGGTGGGACACCGGCCGGTAGTTTACCATGAGGTCAGGATCGAGGTTAGGTCTTTTGAGCAAAGGATGAATAACCGCTTTTTTGAATGCTAGTGGAACAGTGCCAGAGGAAAGTGATAAGTTTATAATATTTAGCACTGATGGACCTAATAATACAAAAAGCTCCTTAATAAGTTTCCCAGGAAATGGGTCAAGTAAACATGTTGTTTGTTTTGTCCCATTGACACATCTTAACAATTCCTCTAATGTTATTTCATCAAAGAGAGAGAAACTATTTTGGAGGGCGGTATCCTTCGTAGATACAGTCGTATCTGTGTTAATAGAACCCAGTTGTAGCTGCGATGCATTGTCTTTAATCTCCTTTCTAATGAGTTCAATTTTCTTATTAAAGAAATTCATAAAATCATCTGCTGAGTGGGTGGAGCTACTGGGAGGAGTCTCTTGTTGGGTTAGCGATGCTACTGTACTAAACAAAAATTTCGGATCATTTTTGTTGAGGTGGATGAGATTTGAATAATATTTAGCTTTAGCTAGGGTAAGCATGTGTTTATAAGTTATTAAACTATCACTCCATGCTTGATGGAAAACCTCAAGTTTAGTAGCACGCCATTTGCGTTCCAACTTTCTACATGATAATTTATGGGCTCTAGTTTCTTCTGTAAACCATGGGGTGCGCCTTTTAGGGGCTCTTTTAAGCTTTAGCGGTGCTATACTATCAATGGTGTTGCGCAGGGCGTCGTTAAAGTTGTTAGTGAGGTTATCAATAGAGACGACATAATTTGGGAATGGTGCCATTACCGAAGGCAGTAGGCCAGCAAGAGTCATCGTTGTGGCAGCATTAATGTTGCGGCTGCTATAGTAGTTATTATTATTAGTTTGTTGACAATGAGTCAGAACTTCAAATTTTATAAGGTAATGATCGGACATTACTTTAGTATATGGGAGTATCGTAACTTTGGAGGTGGTGACACCCCTGACCAGCACTAGATCTATCGTATTTCCGTTGCGATGCGTAGGTTCATTTATTATTTGTGTAAGACCACAGCTATCAATTATAGTCTGGAGCGCCATGCACTGAGGGTCCGATGGGGTATTCATATGGATATTAAAGTCCCCCATTATGATTATATTGTCGGCGTGCGTCACTAAATCAGCAACGAACTCTGAAAATTCACTGATGAAGTCCGAATTGGGTCCTGGGGGGCGGTAGATAACAGCCAGGTGGAGAGGCAGCGGTGTGACAAACCTCATAGTAAGCATCTCAAACGAGTTATATTTATTATTTAGGTTCGGGGTAAGATTAAAGTTTGTATTGTGTATGAGTGCAACTCCCCCACCCCTTTTAATGGGACGGGCAATATGCGCTCCCGCATAGCCAGGAGGAGACGCCTCACCCAGCGCAAAGAAATCGTCTGGTTTGAGCCAGGTCTCGGCGAGACCAATAACGTCAAGATTATTGTCTCTAATGACCTCATTAACTAATAACGTTTTGGAAGATAGTGATCTTATGTTTAAGAAGCCCATATTATAGGTAGTGGGCTGTTTTGAGGAGTTTTTGTTGAAATTATCCGTAGTAGCAATATTAATAATGTTGTGTTTATTATGTGTAGTGCACTTTAAATAATTTCGACCATATCTAGGAATTGATATGACAGGAATTTTCCGATTGTTTGCTTGATGTTGTGATAAACCGAACGCATCATAACTTGCCACCTCAGTAGAGTGCATGTCTACTTCTGACACAGAAAAAACATTTTTTGAGTTGTGTATTGTTCTAAAATAGTTGGTATGTGTGCAGGTATTATCCAGCCTGGCGCTGGCTAGTTCTATTTTAACTAACTTCTCACCCGGACTAGCGCTTCTTTGAGGATTAGCCTTTCGCTTTGTTGTTAGCCCCGCTCGGCATCCCCGCTTCTGCTTCCGCTCACACCGCTTACGTGTCTTCCATTGACGGTCCTCGCTGGCACTTGACTCCGCTGCTTTAGAGGCCGCTGGGTGTAGCCGGTGAAGAATCCCCATGCTAGCGAGGAGGTCGAAAGTACCCGCATCTTTCAGCCTATATATATATATATATATATATATATATATATATATATATATATATATATATATATAATTAAAAAAACAACAACATAATAATAGTATATATATATATATATATATATATATATATATATATATATGTATGTGTGGGGGAAAAAAATCACAAGACTATTTCATCTCTACAGGCCTGTTTCATGAGGGGGGTACCCTCAATCGTCAGGAGATTTTAATGGGAGCATTCGCATACCATGGTTTATATAGGGCACAGAGTGGGTGGGTACAGGCTGGCCTAGGGGCGTGGTGATTGGTTCATGTGTTACCTAGGAGGTGTTTCCGTCTATGGCGGCATGTTGTTACAATTTCGCTGCGCTTGTTGAGGGATGACAGGTCTGGACGGTAGATAATAAACAGTTTCTCTTTCAAGCATAGGTTGCATCTTTTATTACCACTATTGTAAGGTGTGCTGGATGCAAGAATTTGCCATGTTATTGAATATTCAACATTATTGTCTTTGAGGTCCCAAATGTGTTTGCTGAGTTCTGTGGTATTTCGCAGGTTTTTGTTCCTGAAAGAAGCCTTGTGGTTGTTCCATCTGGTTTTGAATTCACCCTCGGTTAATCCTACATATGTGTCGGATGTGTTAATGTCCTTGCGTATTACCTTAGATTGGTAGACAACTGATGTTTGTAAGCATCCCCCGTTGAGGGGGCAATCAGGTTTCTTTCGACAGTTACATGCTTTGTTGGTTTTGGAGTCGTTCTGACTGGGGGTCGACGGCTCATTTGCAATTGTTTTGTTGTGGTTTGAGATGATTTGTCGTATATTGTACGGGGGGGTTGCAACCCCCCCGTACCAAAAAGCCCTTGATGAAAGCGGATACAATTTCACCCTCACCTATGAACCCACGCCAGGAAACCAGCCAAAAAAGAACAGAAAACGAAACGGCATCATCTGGTACAACCCCCCATACAGCAAAAACGTCTCAACGAACATTGGACACAAATTCCTCAACCTGATTGACAAACACTTTCCCAAAGACAACAACCTAAGAAAAGTATTCAACAAGAACAACATCAAATTGAGCTACAGCTGCATGAACAATATACGACAAATCATCTCAAACCACAACAAAACAATTGCAAATGAGCCGTCAACCCCCAGTCAGAACGACTCCAAAACCAACAAAGCATGTAACTGTCGAAAGAAACCTGATTGCCCCCTCAACGGGGGATGCTTACAAACATCAGTTGTCTACCAATCTAAGGTAATACGCAAGGACATTAACACATCCGACACATATGTAGGATTAACCAAGGGTGAATTCAAAACCAGATGGAACAACCACAAGGCTTCTTTCAGGAACAAAAACCTGCGAAATACCACAGAACTCAGCAAACACATTTGGGACCTCAAAGACAATAATGTTGAATATTCAATAACATGGCAAATTCTTGCATCCAGCACACCTTACAATAGTGGTAATAAAAGATGCAACCTATGCTTGAAAGAGAAACTGTTTATTATCTACCGTCCAGACCTGTCATCCCTCAACAAGCGCAGCGAAATTGTAACAACATGCCGCCATAGACGGAAACACCTCCTAGGTAACACATGAACCAATCACCACGCCCCTAGGCCAGCCTGTACCCACCCACTCTGTGCCCTATATAAACCATGGTATGCGAATGCTCCCATTAAAATCTCCTGACGATTGAGGGTACCCCCCTCATGAAACAGGCCTGTAGAGATGAAATAGTCTTGTGATTTTTTTTCCCCACACATACATATATTGCGCTCTACTACGGTATCGAGCACTATTTTTTGGATAACCTTATTAAGACATATATATATATATATATATATATATATATAGCTAGAATTCACTGAAAGTCAAGTATTTCTTATATATATATATATATATATATATATATATATATATATATATATGAAATACTTGACTCCTCCCCTCTTAACCACACCCCCAACCTTGACCCCCGACCACGCCCCCCCCACCTCCCGAAATCGGAGGTCTCAAGGTTGGCAAGTATGCCAGTATGTCCTGCTGGGCCTTGTTAGCGCCTCCATTAAGAACAAAAAAACAAGTATTTTTCTTCATTGTTCTGGTGGTTTCCATGAGAGCCAAACGTGTCGACGCACTTTCGCGTTCTCATTGGACGAGGAGCAGAAAGCCATACGCTCGTTTCGGTACTTGACCCGTGAGTTCACACCTGAGAGCGAGCGGGTTATTTCCTCCCCTTCTCCCCGATCGCACGCTCAATTAAACCGCTCGCGCCCATTAAGCGCCGACCCCCCCCCCCGCAGGAGCGGATTACAGATGTTGGATGAAACGTGCTCTTATTGAAACGCCACACTGTTATTTATTTTTGACAGGCGATTATTGGGTTGATTTAAGAGGAGGAGGTCATTACGGCACAAAGCGCTGCAGTAGAAGAAGAAGATGGAGCGTGGCCCCGCCCACATGCCACTGGGAGGGGGGGGGACGCCAAATAATAATTACATTAGAAGCCAGGCCCTGGAGTCGGGAGGCTTTGTACAATCCACACCTGACACGGAAGGGATTATGGCTCAGGGTCCAAAGATCAACGTTCCCTCTAAGGTGTCTGTGCACTTCAACATTCATCATTAAGAATGTTCATTTCAATTTAAATGATATACTTTATTCAATGCTTACATCTCATTGTGCTAAATGTGAATGTTTTAAAGGGAACGAAATGTGATCTAAAAGGGGTACTAGTTCTTTCCAAAGTAGGACCCCCACCATTTGTTTGAATTTACTATTTACATAATGACATTTTTAAGTTCTAATTCCACCTCAACTCTAAACAAAATAAACACACAACAAATGATTCTGTATGATTTTTGCAAAGCAACTGTGAGTGACAGGTGACGACAAGCAGCCACAACAATGTTCGTCAACACTGTTCAATTATTGTAAGACGCCTTAAGGAGGACAGGAATCGATCGATTTACTTGGGCAAAACTGTTTACCGCGACCACACCAAAAAATGGTCCTTTTCCGCCGTACAAACCAGGCCAAACACCAACTCTTTGTCATCCGTCATGTCAACAGCACCCGCTCGCTGTCTTTCACCTGCACTAAAACCCCCACATATGGCACTTAGCCAGTGATGCGTTTACGGCCACACAAAAAGTCGGACAACTCCAACACCACACACAAAGTGTAATTCCCGGTCGTTACACTATGACTCCCCAATCAGATATGTGCTTATTCTCCTGTCTATTATTAAGAATGTTAATTTATGAATATGAATCGTGAAATGCTATACTTTATCCAATGCTTACATCTCATTGTGCAACATGTGAATGTTTTAAAGGGAACTAAATGTGATGTAAAAGGGGTACAAGTTCTTTACAAAGTAGGACTCCCACCATTAGTTTGTATTTATTATTTACATAATGACATTTTTAAGTGCATTTTGATGGCATGACTTGAAAAAAAATCAAATTCCACCTGAACTCTAAACAAAATAAACACACAACAAATGATTCTGTATGATTTTACAAAGCAACTGTGAGTGACAGGTGACGACAGGCAGCCAGAACAATGTTCGTCAACACTGTTCAATTATTGTAAGACGCCTTAAAGAGGACAGGAATCGATCGATTTACTTAAGCAAAACTGTTTACCAAAAACTGGTCCTTTTCCGCCGTACAAACCAGGCCAAACACCAACTCTTTGTCATCCGTCATGTCAACAGCACCCGCTCGCTGTCTTTCACCTGCACTAAAACAACCACATATGGCACTTAGCCAGTGATGCGTTTACGGCCACACAAAAAGTCGGACAACTCCAACACCACACACAAAGTGTAATTCCCGATCGTTACACTATGACTCCCCAATCAGATATGTGCTTATTCTCCTGTCATTTATTAAGAATGTTAATTTATGAATATTAATCGTGAAATGCTATACTTTATCCAATGCTTAGATCTCATTGTGCAACACGTGAAGGTTTTAAAGGGAACTAATTGTGATCTAAAAGGGGTGCAAGTTATTTCCAAAGTAGGACCCCCACCATTTGTTTGTGTTTATTATTTACATAGTGACACTTTTAAGTGTATTTTGATGGCATGACTTGCAAAAAATCAAATTCCACCTCAACTCTAAACAAAATAAACACCTAACAAATAATTCTGTATGATTTTGCAAAGCAACTGTGAGTGACAGGTGACGACAAGCAGCCACAACAATGTTCGTCAACACTGTTTAATTATTGTAACATCTGTCGAGATGCTTTAAGGTGGACAGGAATTAAAACTTTACTTAGGCAAAAGTGTTTACCGCGACCACACCAAAAACTGGTCCTTTTCCCCTGTACAAACCAGGCCAAATAACTTTGTCATCCATCATGTCAACAGCACCCGCTCGCTGTCTCTCACCTGCACTAAAACACCCACATATGACACTTAGCCAGTGATGCGTTTACGGCCACACAAAAAGTCGGACAACTCCAACACCACACACAAAGTGTAATTCCAGGTCGTTACACTATGACTCCCCAATCAGATATGTGCTTATTCTCCTGTCATTTATTGAGAATGTTAATTTATGAATAATAATCGTGAAATGCTATACTTTATCCAATGCTTACATCTCATTGTGCAAAATGTGAATGTTTTAAAGGGAACTAAATGTGATCTAAAAGGGGTACTAGTTCTTTCCAAAGTAGGACCCCCACCATTTGTTTGAATTTATTATTTACATAATGACATTTTAAGTGCATTTTGATGGCATGACTTGCAAAAAATCAAATTCCACTTGAACTCTAAACAAAATAAACACACAACAAATGATTCTGTATGATTTTGCAAAGCAACTGTGAGTGACAGGTGACGACAAGCAGCCACAACAATGTTCGTCAACACTGTTTAATTATTGTAACATCTGTCGAGACGCTTTAAGGTGGACAGGAATTAAAACTTTACTTAGGCAAAAGTGTTTACCGCGACCACACCAAAAACTGGTCATTTTCCGCCATACAAACCAGGCCAAATAACTTTGTCATCCGTCATATCAACAGCACCCGCTCGCTGTCTCTCACCGGCACTAAAACACCCACATATGGCACTTAGCCAGTGATGCGTTTACGGCCACACAAAAAGTCGGACAACTCCAACACCACACATAAAGTGTAATTCCAGGTCGTTACACTATGACTCCCCAATCAGATATGTGCTTATTCTCTTGTCATTTATTAAGAATGTTAATTTATGAATATTAATGGTGAAATGCTACACTTATCCAATGCTTACATCTCATTGTGCAAAATGTGAATGTTTTAAAGGGAACTAAATGTGATCTAAAAGGGGTACTAATTATTTCCAAAGTAGGACCCCCACCATTGGTTTGTATTTATTATTTACATAATGACAAATTTCAAAAGGCAACGTCGCCCTTGAGCCAAAAAGTTTGCCCATCCCTGGTTTAGACTGAGCTTTCAACCGGAAGTTGTGTTTTCTACTTGAAAGGATTCTTCATTCATCACTCTACTAAAACAATTCTGACTTACTAAAGCGTCCCATGTGTGATGTCTGTAGAAGTGTTTTCGTGCATATGTGTACATGCTATTGTAATGTAATCAAGCTAGCGTCGTTAGCATGAGCTAATATGCTAACACGTTGACGAGTTTCTGTGTTAGTATTATTAACTTACAATGGCATTCATTTTGTATTGTTCCAGATTCACTAATTCCTCAGTAAATTCACTAAAACGTCACCGTGGAGTTATTGAGTCTGTTTAGCTGATTGGAGAGCTAGCTTCCGCAGCTAACGGGTCCATGACCATGACTTCTGTTTTGTCTGATCGGCCGTTTTACTGCCGAGTTACAGACACTATTTGGAAACAATTAAGGTATGTAAATAAACATTTACAAAATCTTTCTGAGGACACAACCTCACCCAATAGCTAAATGTGCTACAGACTTGTCTACATGGATGAAGACGATCCTCTTGGACTTAGACAACTTTGATGATCCACAATGGAAAACTCTGCTGGCTTCTAGATGGACTGGGCTCTCACATTATCTAGAAATGCAACAATTCAATGACTGCGCCCACTCGGCATGCATTGCAGCCGGTTACCCTTGAACAGGTCCTCACATCTGCGGCCTCTTCCCGAGGTTTCTCCCTTTTCCTCAGTTTTTCCTTGCCCCGATGTGGGTTTAGATCAGAGGTTTTTGTGATCCATTGATTGAGCCTGATGACAGTGCATTTGGTACTAAGTCAAACCAATACAACTCTTCAAAACCCGAGCAGCCGAGTGTCAGAAATGTTTCAGCGTTGAATCATGCGTGCGTAACGAGGGCGTCTCGGAGACTGGAGCACCTGCTATTTTGGTTGCTGTTTGTAGAGCAGCAGACGGTGTGTGACGAGATCTGAAGTATCCATCACTGTGATGGCGGTGATGAATCCGCTCTGTCTGAGGCACATAAACCGCATCAGGCCTGCTTTAGTCACAGCAAGTTGGAAAAGTCTAACCTCGTTTCGGAGTAATTAGCGTATTGACCCGAGTATAAAACAACCACTCTTTTTATTCCTAAAAAAAACCCTTACAGATTCTGGACAAAGTAAAAGTCAAAATGAATCATCTTTAAATACTGTAAATTTCAGGCTACTTTTTTCCTCCACTTTGAAACCTGCGGCTTATAAAAACAGTGTCATGTTTGATCTGATTATTTTTATACAGATAACTCATTTTATGCATTTCTTTTTCAAAATAAAAAAATGACATAAATAGTTGAAATGGGCGTGTCCTAACTTTTCCACAATGGATTTTTTTAAATATTATTATTTATTTTTTTATTTCGGTCCAGCAAACAGAAAATGTCTCAGTCTGTAAGACTTTTAAAAATTAAGACACTAAGACGATACTTTTTCACCCAATGCTTAAATCTCCCTGTTGAAATAATTATACTATTTATGTTTATTACCGTTTTTGTGAAAACCCAGCTTTTTAAGGCAAAAACAAAGTATGCATTAATTTGCCTCCAAACAATTGAATATTTGATGCAAAGTAATTGAAGCCTTAAACATGTCAATAACTGACAACATTGATTTTAATTCATTATTACTTTTTGAGCAATTAAGTTTAAATTCAGTTTTTAAAAAAATAATCCAAAAGGGCCCCATTTTTTTAAATGTAAAAAGAAATCATTACTTTTTTTTTTCTCTATAATAGATCAACTTCAGATCAATCCATCAATTTTTAAGTTTTTATACTTCTTTAATGCTTTTTTTGTGTGTTATGGCCTTTTTGTCACTTTTTTTTTTTTTTTTATCATAGCAAACAGAAAAAATATGCAATATTTCCCCCCAAAAAATATATTAAAGTGGAATTTTGGATGTGATGTATTTGGAGTCTTGAATAAATGAATTATTCATAACATTGATTTTGATTCATTATTATTTTTTTAACAATTACATTTAAAATCAGTTTTAAAAAATAATCGAAAACGGTCCTACTATTTGAAATGTTAAAAAAAGGCTTTGTTTTCATTTATTTATTTTTTACTTTAACAAGTCTCTAAAATAGATCAACTTCGATTTTAAGTTCTTAATTTTCATTCCTGCTTTTTTTGTGTTGTATGCCCTTTTCGTCAATAAAATCTTTTTTTTTATTAAGCAAACACAACAAACAATATTTCTCCCCAAAAATATTTTGAAGTGGAATTTTGGATGTGAGGTATTTGGAGTCATGAATACATAAATTATTCATAACATTGTTTTTGATACATTATTATTTTTTGAGCAATTACATTTAAAATCAGTTTTTTTTTTAAATAATCTAAATGGGGCCCATTTTTTTAAATGTTGGAAAAAGGCATTTATTTATTTTTGTAACTTTTAACACATTAGTCTGTAGAATAGATCAACTTCAGATCAATCCATTAATTTCAAGTTTTTATTCTTCATTCCTGCTTTTTTTGTGTTTTATGGCCTTTTTGTCAATATATTTTTTTTTTTGTTATTTTTTTTTTGTTATAGCAAACAGAAAAAATATGCAATATTCCCCCCAAAAAATATATTAAAGTGGAATTTTGGATGTGAGGTATTTGGAGTCATGAATACATCAACTATTCGTAACATTGATTTTGATTCATTAATATTTTTTTGAGCAATTAATATTAAAATCAGTTTAAAAAAAAAAAAAAGATTCCAAAAGGGCCCCATTTTTTTAAAATGTTGTAAAAAAGCATTTATTTATTTTTGTAATTTTTAACACATAAGTCTGTAGAATAGATCAACTTAAGATCGATCCATCAATTGCAAGTTTGTATTCTTCATTCCTGCTTTTTTTTGTGTTTTATGGCCTTTTTGTCAATAAATTGTTTTTTTTGTTTGTTTTTTTGCCATAGGAAACAGAAAAAAAAAATGCAATATTTTCCCCCCAGCTGGGCTGCTGCTGAGTGGTCCAAAGTCATGTTTTCTGACGAAAGCAAATTTTGCATTTCCTTTGGAAATCGAGGTCCCAGAGTCTGGAGGAAGACAGGAGAGGCACAGGATCCACGTTGCCTGAAGTCTAGTGTAAAGTTTCCACCATCAGTGATGGTTTGGGGTGCCATGTCATCTGCTGGTGTCGGTCCACTCTGTTTCCTGAGATCCAGGGTCAACGCAGCCGTCTACCAGCAAGTTTTAGAGCACTTCATGCTTCCTGCTGCTGACCTGCTCTATGGAGATGGAGATTTCAAGTTCCAACAGGACTTGGCGCCTGCACACAGCGCAAAATCTACCCGTGCCTGGTTTATGGACCATGGTATTTCTGTTCTAAATTGGCCCGCCAACTCCCCTGACCTTAGCCCCATAGAAAATCTGTGGGGTATTGTGAAAAGGAAGATGCAGAATGCCAGACCCAAAAACGCAGAAGAGTTGAAGGCCACTATCAGAGCAACCTGGGCTCTCATAACACCTGAGCAGTGCCAGAAACTCATCGACTCCATGCCACGCCGCATTAACGCAGTAATTGAGGCATAAGGAGCTCCAACCAAGTATTGAGTATTGTACATGCTCATATTTTTCATTTTCATACTTTTCAGTTGGCCAACATTTCTAAAAATCCCTTTTTTGTATTAGCCTTAAGTAATATTCTAATTTTGTGACACACAGAATTTTGGATTTTCATTTGTTGCCACTTCAAATCATCAAAATTAAATGAAATAAAGATTTGAATGCATCAGTCTGTGTGCAATGAATAAATATAATGTACAAGTTACACCTTTTGAATGCAATTACTGAAATAAACCAAGTTTTTCAAAATATTCTAATTTACTGGCTTTTACCTGTATATATTTTTTGTTATAGCAAATAGAAAAAAAAATGCTATATTTTCCCCAAAAAAATGTATTAAAATGGAAGTTTGGATGTGAGGTATTTGGAGTCATGAATACATCAATTATTCATAACATTGATTTTGATTCATTATTATTTTTTGAGCAATTACATTTAAAATCAGTTTTAAAAAAAATAATCCAAAAGGGCCCCATTTTTTTAAATGTTAGAAAAGACATTTATTTATTTAATTTTACTTTTAACACATAAGTCTGTAGTATATATCAACTTCAGATCGATCCATCAATTTCAGTTTGTATTCTCCATTCCTGCATTTTTTTGTGTTTTATGGCCTTTTTGTCAATAATATATATATATATATATTTTGTTATAGCAAACAAAACAAAAAAATCTATATTTTCCCCCAAAAAATATATTAAAGTGGAATTTTGGATGTGAGGTATTTGGAGTCACGGATACATCAATTATTCATAACATTGATTTTGATTCATTATTATTTTTTGAGCAATTAAATTTAAAGTTAGTTTAAAAAAAAAGAATCCAAAAGGGCCCCATTTTTTTAAATGTTAGAAAAAGGCATTTAGTTATTTATTTTTTTAAGTTTTAACACATTAGTCTGTAGAATAGATCAACTTCAGATCGATCCATCATTTTCAAGTTTTTATTCTTCATTCCTGCTTTTTTGTGTGTTTTATGGCCTTTTTGTCAATAAATCGTTTTCTTTTTTTTGTTCTTTTTTTTTTGTTATAGCAAACAGAAAACATATGCAATATTTTCCCCCAAAAAATATATTAAGGTGGAATTTTGTTTGTGAGGTATTTGGAGTCATGAATACATCAATTATACATAACATTGATTTTGATTCATTATTATTTTTTGAGCAATTAAATAAAAAAATCATTTTTTTTTTTTAAAAGAATCCAAAAGGGCCCCAATTTTTTAAATGTTAAAAAAAAGCATTTATTTATTTATTTTAAACTTTTAACACATAAGTCTGTAGAATAGATCAACTTCAGATCGATCTATCAATTTCAAGTTTTTATTCTTTATCCCTGCTTTTTTTGTGTGTTTTATGGCCTTTTTGTCAATAAATTGTTTTTTTTGTTTGTTTTTTTTGCCATAGGAAACAGAAAAAAAAAATGCAATATTTTCCCCCCCAAAAATATATTAAAATGGAATTTCGAATGTGAGGTATTTGGAGTCTTGAATAGGTCAATAATTCACAACATTAATTTTGATTCATTATTATTTTTTGAGCTATGACTGTTTTAAAGAAAAACAACAGCCTGCATGGCAGATGTGTGTTATCAGAGTCAACATTGCAACTTTTTTTTGTTACATGTCACTTGTTTGCTCTTTTATTGCACTTTATTTTCCATTTATGTGTTTTATATTTTTTCCATAGTATTTTTAGGTTGTCAAAAAAAATAGCTGTGGGCCACAAATCGCCCCCAAGCCGTACTTTGGACACCACTGGGTTAGGGTGAAAACATTTGTTATTTAGAACTGCAGTTTTAAATAAATGCACGTGATTTTCTCTCCTAAATACGTCCCAATATCAAATATGTACAGGAAGAAGTGACATACTGTACGAGGACAAACTCTTTTTGGAGGCGTGCAAAGTTGTCCCTTCTTTGAAAGGAGTTGAGGGCTTCATTTGGCCACAACTTTTTTTTTTTGCTCTTCATATCTGATTGAAGATGACATAATTCGAGTGGGGATGAGATATTTGCTGGCCTCATAAGTGATGCCCCAGTTAAGGGATGTGTCGCCGGGAAGTCGCGTGTGGAGTCCACAGAAGTGGAGACGAGGGAGGAAGGAAGCAAAATTCAAGGACATGAGAAAGTAAAGAGTGGGTATATCATCCACGTGTCTATAGTATCGATACCAAGGTGGGTATTGGTATCGGGTCGATACTTTTGTTCGTTTCTGGAGATACTCGAGTGAATGTAACAGTTTTGTTACATTTGATCAACTTTTTTCTTGAATAATTGTGTTTATTGGCCAAAATAAAGGAGTAATTTTAATACATTTTAAAGTACAAACTCCAAAACCAGTGAATAAAAAACAGCATATAATGATTTGCAAATCCTTTTCAGCTTATATTCAATTGAATAGACTGCAAAGACAAGATACTTAACGTTCGAACTGGAAAGCTTTGTTATTTTTTGCAAATATTAGCTCATTTGGAATTTGATGCCTGCAACATGGTTTCAAAAAAGCTGGCACAAGTGGCAAAAAAGACTGAGGAAGTTGAGGAACGCTCATCAAACACTTATTTGGAGCATCCCACAGGTGAACAGGCTAATTGGGAACAGGTGGGTGCCATGATTGGGTATAAAAGCAGCTTCCATGAAATGCTTAGTCATTCACAAACAAGGACGGGGCGAGGGTCACCACTTTGTCAACAAATGCGTGAGAAAATTGTCGAACAGTTTAAGAACAACATTTCTCAACGAGCTACTGTAAGGAATTTAGTGATTTCACCGTCTATGGTCCGTAATGTCATCAAAAGGTTCAGAGAATCTGGAGAAATCACAGCACGTAAGCGATGATATTACGGACCGTCGATCCCTCAGGCGGTACTGCATGAAAAAGCGACATCAGTGTGTAAAGGATATCACCACATGGGCTCAGGAACACTTCAGAAAACCACTGTCAGTAACGACAGTCGGTCGCTAAACCTGTAAGTGCAAGTTAAAACTCTACTATGCAGTGAAGTTGGCACGTTGTATAATTCGTAAATAAAAACAGAATACAATGATTTGCAAATCTTTGTTCCGGAAGACACGGCATCCACAGATTCTAAAAAAACATTTGAAATGTGAACTCGTCAGACCACAGAACACTTCACCCCACAGGTGAACAGGCTAATTGGGAACAGGTGGGTGCCATGATTGGGTATAAAAGCAGCTTCCATGAAATGCTCAGTCATTCACAAACAAGGATGGGGCGAGGGTCACCACTTTGTCAACAAATGCGTGAGAAAATTGTCGAACAGTTTAAGAACAACATTTCTCAACGAGCTACTGCAAGGAATTTAGTGATTTCACCATCTACGGTCCGTAATGTCATCAAAAGGTTCAGAGTATCTGGAGAAATCACTGCACGTAAGCGACGATATTACGGACCGTCGATCCCTCAGGCGGTACTGCATGAAAAAGCGACATCAGTGTGTAAAGGATATCACCACATGGGCTCAGGAACACTTCAGAAAACCACTGTCAGTAACAACAGTCGGTTGCTACACCTGTAAGTGCAAGTTACAACTCTACTATGCAGTGAAGATGGCACGTTGTACAATTCGTAAATAAAAACAGAATACAATGATTTGCAAATCTTTGTTCCGGAGGACACGGCGTCCACAGATTCTAAAAAGAAACATTTGAAATGTGAACTCGTCAGACCACAGAACACTTCAGTCCATCTTAGATGAGCTCGGGCCCAGCGAAGCCGGCGGCGTTTCTGGGTGTTGTTGATAAATGGCTTTGCATAGTCGAGTTTTAACTTGCACTTACAGATGTAGCGACCAATTGTAGTTACTGACAGTGGTTTTCTGAAGTGGTCCTCAGCCCATGTGGTGATATCCTTTACACACCCATGTCGCTTTTTCATGCAGTACCGCCCGAGGGATGCAAGGTCACGGTCATTCAATGTTACATGCAGTGATTTCTCCAGATTCTTTGAACCTTTTGATGATATTACGGACCGTAGATGGTGAAATCCCTAAATTCCTTGCGATAGCTGGTTGAGAAATGTTGTTCTTAAACTGTTCGACGATTTTCTCAGGCATTTGTTGACAAAGTGGTGACCCTCGCCCCATCCTTGTTTGTGAATGACTGAGCATTTCATGGAAGCTGCTTTTATACCCAATCATGGCACCCACCCGTTCCCAATTAGCCTGTTTACCTGTGGGATGTTCCAAAATAAGTGTTTAATGAGCATTCCTCAACTTCCTCAGTCTTTTTTGCCACTTGTGCCAGCTTTTTTGAAACATGTTGCAGGCATCAAATTCCAAAATGAGCTAATATTTGCATAAAATAACAAATATTTCCAGTTTGAACATTAAATATCTTGTCTTTGCAGTCTATTCAATTGAATATAGGTCGAAAAGGATTCGCAAATCATTGTATTCTGTTTTTATTTACCATTTACACAACGTGCCAACTTCACTGGTTTTGGGGTTTGTGTATTACAAGATCACAGAACTCTCCAAAATAACAACTGTAACATTAAAATACAAACCCCGTTTCCATATGAGTTGGGAAATTGTGTTAGATGTAAATATAAACAGAATACAATGATTTGCAAATCATTTCCAACCCATATTCAGTTGAATATGCTACAAAGACAACATATTTGATGTTCAAAATTTTTTGCAAATAATCATTAACTTTAGAATTTGATGCCAGCAACACGTGACAAAGAAGTTGGGAAAGGTGGCATTAAATACTGATAAAGTTGAGGAATGCTCATCAAACACTTATTTGGAACATCCCACAGGTGTGCAGGCAAATTGGGAACAGGTGGGTGCCATGATTGGGTATAAAAGTAGATTCCATGAAATGCTCAGTCATTCACAAACAAGGATGGGGCGAGGGTCACCACTTTGTCAACAAATGCGTGAGCAAATTGTTGAACAGTTTAAGAAAAACCTTTCTCAACCAGCTATTGCAAGGAATTTAGGGATTTCACCATCTACGCTCCGTAATATCATCAAAGGATTCAGAGAATCTGGAGAAATCACTGCACGTAAGCAGCTAAGCCCGTGACCTTCGATCCCTCAGGCTGTACTGCATCAACAAGCGACATCAGTGTGTAAAGAATATCACCACATGGGCTCAGGAACACTTCAGAAACCCACTGTCAGTAACTAAAGTTGGTCACTACATCTGTAAGTGCACTCTCCTATGCAAGGCGAAAACCGTTTATCAACAACACCCAGAAACGCCGTCGGCTTCGCTGGGCCTGAGCTCATCTAAGATGGACTGATACAAAGTGGAAAAGTGTTCTGTGGTCTGACGAGTCCACATTTCAAATTGTTTTTGGAAACTGTGGACGTCGTGTCCTCTGGACCAAAGAGGAAAAGAACCATCCGGATTGTTATAGGCGCAAAAGTTGAAAAGCCAGCATCTGTGATGGTATGGAAGTGTATTAGTGCCCAAGACATGGGTAACTTACACATCTGTGAAGGCACCATTAATGCTGAAAGGTACATACAGGTTTTGGAGCAACATATGTTGCCATCCAAGCAACGTTACCATGGACGCCCCTGCTTATTTCAGCAAGACAATGCCAAGCCACGTGTTACATCAACATAGCTTCATAGTAAAAGAGTGCGGGTACTAGACTGGCCTGCCTGTAGTCCAGACCTGTCTCCCATTGAAAATGTGTGGTGCATTATGAAGCCTAAAATACCACAACGGAGACCCCCGGACTGTTGAACAACTTAAGCTGTACATCAAGCAAGAATGGGAAAGAATTCCACCTGAGAAGCTTCAAAAATGTGTCTCCTCAGTTCCCAAACGTTTACTGAGTGTTGTTAAAAGGAAAGGCCATGTAACACAGTGGTGAACATGCCCTTTCCCAACTAATTTGGCACATGTTGCAGCCATAAAATTCTAAGTTAATGATTATTTGCGAAAAAAATAAATAAAAGTTTATGAGTTTGAACATCAAATATGTTGTCTTTGTAGTGCATTCAATTGAATATGGGTTGAAAAGGATTTGCAAATCATTGTATTCCGTTTATATTTACATCTAACACAATTTCCCAACTCATATGGAAACGGGGTTTGTAAACTAAATACAACTAAATAGCCCTTATTTATTGAAGTTTTGTGTCAATGGCAAGCCAAAGGGAGCCGCAGGTTGCAGACCTTTGGATACAAGGTAACATAATTCAAAGTGTTCTTCCACTCTACTACTGCTTTAAGGCGCTACTAGCCTTGATTAGACTTGGTATTTTATGGAACGAAAAACTCAGTTTACAGATTTCTACAAATGTTAGACGTCCTTCAGTTTTCTCATGCCCCTTAGTGCTGTCGCACACACACACACACACACACACACACACACACACACACACACACACACACCTGCTTCCCTGCGTGTGGTCAATCTGCGAGCGTCTGACGGAACCCGTCTGGCCGCAAGTACGCGGGAAGGTCGAGGGCGTCTGCCACGGGAGGGCGGGAAGCGGAACCTTCAGGACCGAGGCAATCAACGGCCGCACCTTTTCTCCACTTTGCATTTGAGCCGCGCTCGGCGAGTCCGGACTCGTGTCCAATTACCTCGGCCCCGTCTGGTTCCCGTGGCGGACACGAAGAGCGGGTGTTTAATCATCAGAGACGGCGGCGAGGTGTGGAGAAAAAAAAAACGGGGGCAAAGTGAAACTAGTTAATGAGAACTAACACCTTGAGGTAAGACAACGTTAAGGTGTACCTAATGGAGTGTCTTGGTGTACCTAATGAAGTGTCCAGTCACGTATTTGTAATTGAAGAAAGTGAAAATGATGATAGAAAAAAAAAAACATGTCTTATAATTATATAAAAGCATTCAGGAAAAGTGTAGTTCAGCAGAAGTGAGCTTTGTTTTGCATCTGCAAATTCTGGTTAAATAATATGAATGACAAAATCATATTTTTTGTAAAATGTTGTAAAAAAAAAAGACCCCTGCTTATATATATTAATATATATTATATTGTGGAGGGGGAACGGGGTGTGCAAGGACCGGTACTCGAAGACAGCGACGGGTGAGTAGATGGCCCAGGTGGGCCTTGTTATCTAAAAAAATGACCCCTGGTTATATAGCATTGTGGAGGGGGGCGTGGCCTGCAAGGAACGGCGCTCGAAGTCAGCAACAGATGAGTAGATGGCCCAGGTGGGCCTTGTTAGCTAAAAAATGACCCCTGGCTATATAGCATTGTGTAGGGGGGGTGGGGGGGGGGCCTGCGGGCCTGCCGCGGAACAGGGTGTGCAAGGATCGGCAGTCGAAGACAACCACGGGTGAGTAGATGGCCCAGGTGGGCCTTGTTATCTTAAAAAAATTACCCCTGGTTATATAGCATTGTGGAGGGAGGCATGGCCTGCGGGCCTGCGGGCCTGCGGGCCTGCCGCGGAACGGGGTGTGCGAGGACCGGCACTCGAAGACAGCGACAGGTGAGTAGATGACCCAGGTGGGCCTTGTTATCTAAAAAATGACCCCTGGTTATATAGCATTGTGGAGGGGGGGGCGTGGCCTGCGGGCCTGCCGCGGAACGAGGCGTGCAAGGACCGGCACTCGAAGACAGCGACGGGTGAGTAGATGGCCCAGGTGGGCCTTGTTATCTAAAAAATGACCCCTGGATATATAGTATTGTGTAGGGGGCGGGGGCGTGGCCTGCGGGCCTGCCGCGGAACAGGGTGTGCAAGGACCGGCACTCGAAGACAGCGATGGGTGAGTAGATGGCCCAGGTGGGCCTTGTTTTCTAAAAAATGACCCCTGGTTATATGGCATTGTGGAGGGGGGCGTGGCCTGCGGGCCTGCCGCGGAACGGGGTGTGCAAGGACCGGCACTCGAAGACAGCGACGGGTGAGTAGATGGCCCAGGTGGGCCTTTGTTATCTAATCACCTGTCGCCTTTATTAGCAGCAGCCGGCACGAGACACGGGGGTTGGAGTTGGAGGTGCTGATGAGCACAAGAAAAAGACACTTTGCTGGAAAGCAGAAGCCTATTGATCTATGCAAATAAACCAGTGTTATACCCAAAATTCCGGGCTCTCCTGGCAGTGTGTGGTGGTCCGAAGAACCCACTAGAGGGCAACCTCTACAAGCATAAACCACATTTATTACAATTGTATATACAATTTAATAAGTCACATTTTAAACTGCAGGAAAAGGGATTTATTCGGCCCCATTCCTGGACGGATCTCCCGCGAGAGGAAGAGGGCGGGTGGGGGGGGGGTCAATCATTTCCACGGAAACGCGCCGCTCTACATAGCAAAGTTTGACTGGGCACAAAATACGTTTTTATTAAACACTCCACTGCCACTTGGAGGCTAAAGTGGGCAGTGTGCCGCCCCTGCTTTGTCACGTTTCATGTGTCAGGTCAACCGTGGCGAATGGATCCCATATGGATCCCCTTCCTACAGTGTTTTGAATCTGACAAAATGTAATATATTTAGGTTATTTTCAGCAACAACAACAAAAATAAGGCTTGAATATTCTGCATCGATGTCTATCTCCTGTTCATTTTTGGTCTTTCCTTCCCTCAACCGGCTGGACTTGACACCAAGTGGAGGATTGAGGAGTTGATCCTGAACACACACAAACACACACACACACACACACACACACACACACACACACACACACACACACACACACACACACACTTACACACATGCACACGCACAAAGAAGGTTGGATAATCAGCTTCTCTCTCATGCGGCCTAAATGGTTCCCTCCTCAGACTTCCCACACGATGCCCAAAACTGGACGCTGAGCCATTATCCCTCGTCTCCTCAGCCACTCATCCCATAATCTTTTGCTCAGTGCTCGGCGCTCGTCTCCTTTTTAGCTCTCGCACATTCCCACCGCCGCACTCGGGGGAGGAACGAGGGGGGGATAGGCAGTATCTGCTGGGCGAGGCGGGGTCGTGACTCCGAGCTCTCAGACTGCCCAGCAATGAGCTCCGTGAAAGGATGAAACTCACTTCTGCTGAATTACACTTTTCCTGAATGCTTTCATAGAATTATAAGACATCTTTGTTTGTTTTTTTGTAATCATTTTCACTTTCTTCAATTACTAATACATGACTGGACACTTCATTAGGTACACCAAGACACTTCATTAGGTACACCTTAAGACAGGGGCGTTAAAACGTTCACATATACACATGAATATATATATATATATATATATATATATATATATATATATATATATATATATATATATATATATATACATCATCTTATATAATCGTATTTTATATATAATCTTTCACACACATACATATGTGTGCGCGCCTATGTATGTGTATGTATATATATATATATATATATATACATATATATATACATATATATATATATACAGTATATACATACATATATATATATATATATATATATATACAGTATATACATACATACATATATATATATATATATGTATATATATATATATATATATATATATACACACACATAATTTTATATAATAGTATTTTATATATAATATTTCACACAATTATATATCTGCGTGTGTGCGCCTACGTATGTATATATATATATATATATATATATATATATATATATATATATATATATATATACATCCATCCATCCATCCATCCATTTTCTACCGCTTATTCTATATATATATATATATATATATATATATATATATATATATATATACAGACCAGAGGTGGGTAATAACGCACTACATTTACTCCGTTACATCTACTTGAGTAACTTTTGGGATAAATTGTACTTCTAAGAGTAGTTTTAATGCAACATACTTTTACTTTTACTTAAGTATATTTATAGAGAAGGAACGCTACTTTTACTCCGCTACTTTTATCTACATTCAGCTCGCTACTCGCTACTAATTTTTATCTATCTGTTAATGCACGCTTTGTTTGTTTTGGTCTGTCAGACAGACCTTCAAAATGCCTGCCTTACCGGTGACGTTTCACTTCGTTCCACCAATCAGATGCAGTCACTGGTGACGTTGGACCAATCAAACAGAGCCAGGTGGTCACATGACCTGACTTAAACAAGTTGAAAAACTTATTGGGGTGTTACCATTTAGTGGTCAATTGTACGGAATGTGTACTGTACTGTGCAATCTAATAATAAAAGTTCCAATCAATCAATCAAACGTGTGAAGGAAAAAAGATACTTTTTTATTTCAACCGTACATCCTGTCAAAAGCCAAAGACTGACCGCACATGAGGACGTTCCTGTCTTCACAATAAAAGTGCCGCTCCATCGCGCCTGCGCTTTCAAAACAAGAGTCTCCGAAAGCCAGCGCAAACAAGCTAGCAAGCTACGGAGTTTGAGGCCAATATATTTCTTGTAAAGTGTGTGAAAACGAATATGGAAGCTGGAAACTTTCATGTGGTATTAGACAGAAAGGAGGAACTTTTCTTCTCCTCCATTTGAAAACGTGGACGTTATCATCACTACTGTCTGATTACAATCAATGCAAGTCATCAGAATCAGGTAATACACCAACTTATATTCTAGTCTTCATGAAAGAAAGGAATCTATATGTGTTAAACATGCATGTATATTCATTAAAACACCTTTAACATGTAAACAAAAACAGCAAAATAAATACATATAAATGATATACTGTATATATCAATGTATATGTATCTATGTATATATATATATATATATATATATATATATATATATATATATATATATATATATATATATATATATATATATGATATGAGTGTGTATGTTACTCATCAGTTACTCAGTACTTGAGTAGTTTTTTCACAACATACTTTTTACTTTTACTCAAGTAAATATTTGGGTGACTACTCCTTACTTTTACTTGAGAAATAAATCTCTAAAGTAACAGTACTCTTACTTGAGTACAATTTCTGGCTACTCTACCCACCTCTGATATACACACACATAATCTTATATAATCGTATTTTAGATATAATATTTCACACAATCATATTTGTGTGTGTGTGCGCCTACGTATGTATGTATTTATATATATATATATATATACAGTATATAAATATATATATATACATATATATATATTTAAATATATGTATGTGTATATACACATATATATATATATATATATATATATATATATATTTATATATATATACAGTATATATATATATATATATTTATATACACATATATATATATACATATATATATATATATACATATATATATATATATATATTTATATATATTTATATACATACATACATAGACCCGCGCACACACAAATGCACACATATGTATGTGTGTGAAAGATTGACTCCTACCTTGTGTGTGTGCGCCTACGTATATATATATATATATATATATATATATATATATATATATACATATATATATATATATATATATATATGTGTGTATATATATATATATATATATATATATATATATATATACACATAATCTTATATAATTGTATTTTATATATAATCTTTCACACACATACATATTTGTGTGTGTGTGTGTGCGTACATATTTGTGTGATATATATATATTTATATATATATACATACATACATACATACATACACATATACTACATACATACAAACATATATATATATATATATATACATATATATATATATATATATATATATATATATATATATATATATATATATATATATATATATATACACACATACTGTCACACCGCGGTGAGGGAAGTTTTGTCTTGGTTTTTTTCTGTCTTGTGATTTGCATGTTTTATTTTGAAAAGCAACTCCTCTTGTTTCAGATCACGGGTTCTTCCTCTTGTATCACCACAGTCTGACGTCATCCCTGACCCTTGATTGTTTCCACCTGTTTCCCATTACCCTCATGTTCCATATAAGCCCATGCCTCCCCTTGTTCTGTGCCAGATTGTCTCGAGCGTCCGTGCCTGTCTAGCTTCCATGTTCATGTTCATGTCCATGCCTTGCCTCGTCCCACGTCTACTTCCTTGGATCCAGAAATTCCCACGCTGTAATTTTGAGTTAACTTTTTCTCCTCCCTCAGAGCGACTTTTGTTATCTAGACTTTTTTTTAACCGCAGTGGTGAGTTATGATTTTTTCCTAATGATCTTCCTTCCTCAAAGTTTTTGAGTGATTTTTCGTTTACATTTATACGAATAAGATTAGAGTAAAAATGTTTATAGTCATTATTTTCTTCCTCCTGCTGGAGCGTTTTTTTGCTAAAGTTTTCATAGCAGATACGGTGCTAATTATAGTTTGTCTTTATTTTTGTATTCCCTCCTTTAGAAGTGATTTCCGTATATTCCCTTTTTGGAACCTTTTTTCGCTGTCTGTTTTTTGTGACTCATAGTATTTGAATAACTCTGCTCTGGAGGTTAAAGAGTTTTCAAAATAAAAGCTTCACTAAGAATCCCATCTCTGCATCTGCGTCCCTTCCTTCGTCCAAGCCTGACACATACATAGACGCGCACCCACACCCACACACACACACACACACACACACACATATGTATGTGTGTGAAAGATTGACTCCGACCTTGTTTACGTCTGTGACGACCTCCTTAAAGTGTTCTAATCAGAAATAAAGCAGCTACAATGTGAAGTGTTTTGCAATTTTCCCATCATGCTTTGTAACGGATTCGAAGGCATGCAATTTAGAATTGTCTCTGGTGCATGGACATTGTTGACAATATTCACAAAGTTCAGCGAGCAGGTTGTGTTATGTGTGACCGTGTCTGTTAACATTGTGGGTTTTTTTTCCACCATGACTAGGGAAGGTTGTTTGCATTGGGTCATATAAGTGAATGCTGTGCGAAATCCTTGATAAAAGAGAAACTAAAGGTCATTGACCTGGATTATTTGCATTTTCTATTTAGTGGTGAAATTGTGACTTTTGTCAAGTAAAATTATGACTGTTTTCATAAAATTGCCAATATTTTAAGCATTTCTTGTAAAATTGCGACTGTTATTAAGCAAAATTTCAACTTTTATCATAATATTGCACAAAAGTTCAGTTTTTCTTGTAAAATGTTGACTTGAGTCGAGTAAAATTACAACTTTTATTATAATACTGCCAAAATTCTACTATTTTCTTGTGAAATTGTGACCGTTTCCTGCTGTTTAAAGGCTTGAACCGGAAGTACAAGTGCGTGCCTAGCCGTCCTTAGCGTTTCTACTCACATGGATTCTTTATTTGCCACTCCAAGCAATGTTTGTAAGTTTTACAATATAACTATGGAGGTCTTGCACCTCCGGGTTCTTCGGACCACCCAGAAGAGACATGACAGGCTTGACGGTTTTGTGGTTTGGTTTATTTTGCAATAAACTTATCGCTCTGCTTTTCAGCAATCGCCTTTAGTGACGGTCTCGCCCTTTGGGTAGCTTTTCAGCCATCCGCTCTCGTCTCCGTTTCCGTGTCATTCGTGCTCGGGTTTTCTCTTCACCATCAACAACTCCAACTTCTCCCACCTTTTCCTTCCCCTGTGCTGCCCTTTTATAGAGTGACAGGTGATCAGATAAACGCGCCCAGGTGGGCCATCTACACACCTGTCGCCAATCTCGGAGCCAGCCCCAGCACACCCCACCTCGCTGCAGGTCCGCTGGCCACGCCCCCTCACAATAACTAAAACTGTTCATACTTACTTGCCATCAAGCAAATAGTTTTCATAAAATGGTGTGTTATAGTTTGTGCTATGGCGCCATCTTTTGGACCAGTTTGGTGAATGCCTACAAGCGTTTCCTGCTGTTTAAAGGCTTGAACCGGAAGTGCAAGTGTTGTGCCTTACCGTCCATAGCATTTCTACTCGTACGGATTCTTCATTCGTCACTCCAAGCAACGTTTGTAAGTTTTACAATATAACTAAAACTATTCATACTCACTTGCCATCAAGCAAACTGTTTTCATAAAATGGTGTGTTATAGTTTGTGCTATACCGCCATCTTTTGGACCAGTTTGCCCACTGCAGGTCCAGCTTGGTGAATGTCTACAAGCATTTTCTGCTGTTTAAAGGCTTGAACCGGAAGTACAAATGCCATGCCTAGCCGTTCATCGCGTTTCTACTCGTATGGATTCTGCATTCTTCACTCCAAGCAACGTTTGTAAGTTTTACAATATAACTACAACTGTTCATACTTAACTTGCCATCAAGCAAACTGTTTTCATAAAATGGTGTGTTATAGTTTGTGCTATACCGCCATCTTTTGGACCAGTTTGCCCACTGCAGGTCCAGCTTGGTGAATGTCTACAAGCGTTTCCTGCTGTTAAAAGGCTTGAACCGGAAGTACAAGTGTCGTGCCTAGCCGTCCATAGCGTTCCTACTCGTATTGATTCTTCATTTGTCACTCCAAGCAACGTTTGTAAGTTTTACAATATAACTAAAACTGTTCATACTTACTTGCCATAGAGCAAATAGTTTTCATAAAACACATGCAAAACAACTGAAATTGGTGTGTTATAGTTTGTGCTATGGCACCATCTTATGGACCAGTTTGCCCACTACAGGTCCAGCTAAGTGAATGCCAACAAGCGCTTCCTGCAGCTTTAAGGCTTGAACCGGAAGTACAAGTGTTGTGCCTAGCCGTCCATAGCGTTTCTACTCGTATGAATTCTATATTCGTCACTTCAAGCAACGTTTTTAAGTTTTACAATATAACTAAAACTGTTCATACTTACTTGCCATCAAGCAAATAGTTTTTATAAAATGGTGTGTTATAGTTTGTGCTATACCACCATATTATGGACAAGTTTGCCCACTGCATGTCCAGCTGGGTGAAATCCTACAAGTGTTCCCCGCTGTTTAAAGGCTTGAACCAGAAGTACAAGTGTCGTGCCAAGCCGTCCATAGCCTTTTTACTCATCCAGATTCTATATTTGTCACTCCAAGCAACGTTTGTAAGTTTTACAATATAACTACAACTGTTCATACTCACTTGCCATCAAGCAAATAGTTTTCATAAAATGGTGTGTTATAGTTTGTGCTATGGCGCCATCTTTTGGACCAGTTTGCCCACTACAGGCCCAGCTAAGTGAATGCCAACAAGCGTTTCCTGCTGTTTTAAGGCTTGAACCGGAAGTACAAGTGTTGTGCCTAGCCGTCCATAGCGTTTCTACTCGTATGAATTCTATATTCGTCACTTCAAGCAACGTTTTTAAGTTTTACAATATAACTAAAACTGTTCATACTTACTTGCCATCAAGCAAATAGTTTTTATAAAATGGTGTGTTACAGTTTGTGCTATACCACCATATTATGGACCAGTTTGCCCACTGCATGTCCAGCTGGGTGAAATCCTACAAGCGTTCCCCGCTGTTTAAAGGCTTGAACCAGAAGGACAAGTGTCGTGCCGAGCCGTCCATAGCCTTTTTACTCATACGGATTCTTTATTCGTCACTCCAAGCAACGTTTGTAAGTTTTACAATATAACTACAACTGTTCAAACTCACTTGCCATCAAGCAAATAGTTTTCATAAAATGGTGTGTTATAGTTTGTGCTATGGTGCCATCTTTTGGACCAGTTTGCCCACTGCAGGTCTAGCTAAGTGAATGTCTACAAGCGTTTCCTGCTGTTTAAAGGCTTGAACCGGAAGTACAAGTGTCGTGCCTAGCCGTCTATAGCGGTTCTACTCGTATGAATTCTATATTCGTCACTTCAAGCAATGTTTTTAAGTTTTACAATATAACTAAAACTGTTCATACTTACTTGCCATACAGCAAACAGTTTTCATAAAATGGTGTGTTATAGTTTGTGCTATGGCGCCATCTTTTGGACCAGTTTGCCCACTGCAGGTCCAGCTGGGTGAATGCCAACAAGCGTTTCCTGCTGTTTAAAGGCTTTAACCGGAAGTACAAGTGTCGTGCCTAGCCGTCCATAGTGTTTCTACTCGTATGGATTCTTGATTCGGCACTCCAAGCAACGTTTGTAAGTTTTACAATACAACTAAAACTGTTCATACTTAACTTGCCATCAAGCAAACAGTTTTCATAAAATGGTGTGTTATAGTTTGTGCTATGGTGCCATCTTTTGGACCAGTTTACCCACTGCAGGTCCAGCTGGGTGAATGCTGACAAGCGTTTCCTGCTGTTTAAAGGCTTGAACTGGAAGTACAAGTGTCGTGCCTAGCAGTCCATAGCGTTTCTACACGTATGGATTCTATATTCGTCACTTCAAGCAACGTTTTTAAGTTTTACAATATAACTAAAACTGTTCATACTTACTTGCCATACAGCAAACAGTTTTCATAAAATGGTGTGTTATAGTTTGTGCTATACCGCCATATTATGGACCAGTTTGCCCACTTAAAGTCCAGCTGGGTGAATGTCGACAAGCATTTTCTGCTGTTTAAAGGCTTGAACCGGAAGTATAAATGCCGTGCCTAGCCGTCCATCGCGTTTCTACTCGTATGGATTCTTCATTCGTCACTCCAAGCAACGTTTGTAAGTTTTACAATATAACTACAACCGTTCATACTCACTTGCCATCAAGCAAATAGTTTTCATAAAATGGTGTGTTATAGTTTGTGCTATGGCGCCATCTTTTGGACCAGTTTGCCCACTGCAGGTCTAGCTAAGTGAATGCGTACAAGCGTTTTCTGCTGTTTAAAGGCTTGAACCGGAAGTACAAATGCCGTGCCTAGCCGTCCATCGCGTTTCTACTCGTATGGATTCTTCATTCGTCACTCCAAGCAACGTTTGTAAGTTTTACAATATAACTACAACTGTTCATACTCACTTGCCATCAAGCAAATAGTTTTCATAAAATGGTGTGTTATAGTTTGTGCTATGGCGCCATCTTTTGGACCAGTTTACCCACTGCAGGTCTAGCTAAGTGAATGCCTACAAGCGTTTCCTGCTGTTTAAAGGCTTGAACCGGAAGTACAAGTGTCGTGCCTAGCCGTGCCTAGCCGGCCATAGCGTTTCTACTTGTATGGATTCTTCATTCGTCACTCCAAGCAACGTTTGTAAGTTTTACAATATAACTAAAACTGTTCATCGTTACTAAACCGTCCCATGTGTGACGTCTGTGTTACTCATGTGCACACTATTACAGCGTCCGTGCGGAAACTAAGTCCGGCTATCTAAAGTTCCAGGCACTCCATGCAGTCCAAAATGTGTTTGTTGTACTCATTAAACAATGAATCGAAGCAACAGAATATATATTGAGACCTTATTCCCCATCAAAGTAGTTGAGGAATCAAATGAATGTTTTCCAGTTTTCAAGCTTGGGTTTAAAAACACATTTTTGCGAAGGTTCAGTGCCCAAAGCGTCCCAATAGGTGGAAAAATGGAATATAGAGGATTGCTACATGAAGAAATATACACTTCAATGAGCGAGCCCTCGAAGCATCACTGTGGCAGAAGAAGCTGATACCTCGGCATCAAACCTGTCACACCAGCGCTTTGACGGTTTGCCTTGATCCCTCCCCTCCGTGCACTCTTGGATTTTTTAGATAGTTCTCCTTAAAATAAAAACAAAAAAACTTTTGCCACAAAAACCTTCTTCTCTTTCAATTAAATCATGTTATCAACTGTGTTCTGAAGTCATCTAGAAAAAAAGTAACTGGTGAAGTAACCGTTCAGGTTGTGGTTGGCGTGATCCCACGATGCAGAGAAGGCAGGCGACGTGCAAGCAAAGGCCCAGGTACTAAAAGTGGGGAAGCACCAGAGCCGTAGATCGCCGGCGAGCCAAAACATAACAAAAACCAACATTCATTTATCACTTGTAAGTTTTACAATATAACTAAAACAATTGAATAAGCGGTAGAAAATGGATGGATGGATGAATTCTGACTTACTAATCCGTCCCATGTGTGATGTCTGGAAGAGTGTTTACGTGCAAATTTGTACGTGCTATCGTAATGTAATCAATCCAGCGTCGTTTGCATGAGCTAATATGCTAACACGTTTACGACTGTCTGTGTTAGCATTATTAACTGACAATGGCATTCTTTTTGTATTGTTTTACTTTCGCAACTTCCTCAGTCAATGTTTCGCTGATAAAAAAGCTAGCTTCTCTAGCTATGACTTCTGTTTTGTTTGTAACACGACAGTAAAACGGCTGATCAGAAACGGTTTGGAAACAATTAGGTTATGTAAATAAACGTGCAAAATATATCTGCGACTTATAGTCTGGTGCGGCTAATATATGGAAAGATTGTTTTCTTCTCAAATTCAGTTGGTGCGGCTTATATACCGGTGTACCTTATACTCCAGAAAATACAGTATATACAGGATTATTTGTAATAATTTGTTGTAATGTGGACGACGGACACCAGAGCGCGCCACAGAAAATGCCGTGCACCAAAAATGAGCCAAAGTGTTTGTGTTTCATTTCGGGGGCACGTTCTGGAGTGCAGTTGTAATAAAGTTTGACTTTGTTAATCGCACCTCCCGGCTAATTTATAGAGACATTTTTTCTTCTAAAATTCAGTAGGTGCGGCTTATGGTGCCCTATAGTCCGGAATGTACAGTATGAACAGGATTATTTTTAATATTTTGTTGTAATGTGGACGACGGCCACCAGAGGTGCGCCAAAGAAAATGCCGTGCACCAAAAACGAGCCAAAGTGTTTGTGTTTCATTTCGGGGGCACGTTTGGTAGTGCAGTTGTAATAAAGTTTGACTTTGTTACTCGCGCCTCCCGGATAATTTATGGAAAAAAATGTTTCTTCTAAAATTCAGTAGGTGCGGCTTATATACCAGTGCACCCTATAGTCCGGAATATACAGTATGTACATGATTATTTTTAATATTTTGTTGTAAAGTGGATGACGGCCACCAGAGGTGCACCACAGAAAATTATGTGCACCAAAAAGGAGCAAAAGTGTTCGTGTTTTATTTCGGGGGCACGTTCGGGAGTACAGTTGTAATAAAGCTGTTATGATCCACTGCCCGGATCATGTTCTGTTTGTTTTGGACTCCCTCAGTTCCTATTATGTGCACCCTTGAGGTTGTTTTCTGTTACCATGGGTAACCGATTGGTTGCAGTTGCCTTTGATTATTGTATGGATGCTCACCTGCTGCCAGGCACTAATCAGAGTGCTATTTATTCCCGTTTCTTTCCACACTCAGTCTGGCTTCCTAGTTTGCTACTCGCAACAGGTAATAACGGTTAGTTTTTTGATTCCTCTTGATATGCTAGTTTCCACGCTAAGCTTTTTTTGTTGTAATGTGGACGACGGCCACCAGAGGTGCGCCACAGAAAATGTTGTGCACCAAAAAGGAGCCAAAGTGTTCGTGTTTCATTTCGGGGGCTTGTTCGGGAGTGCAGTTGTAATAAAGTTTAACTTTGTTCCTCGCGCCTTCCGGCTAATTTATGGAAAAAAATGTTTTCTTCTAAAATTCAGTAGGTGCGGCTTATGATGCCCTATATTCCGGAATATACAGGATTATTTGTAATATTTTCTTGTAATGTGGACGACGGCCACCAGAGGTGCGCCACAGAAAAAGTTGTGCACCAAAAAGGAGCCAAAGTGCTCGTGTTTCATTTCAGGGGCACGTTCGGGAGTGCAGCTGTAATAAAGTTTGACTTTGTTCCTCGCGCCTTCCGGCTAATTTATGGAAACAATGTTTTCTTCTAAAATTCAGTAGGTGCGGTTTATGGTGCCCTATAGTCTGGAATATACAGGATTATTTGTGATATTTTGTTGTAATGTGGATGACGGCCACCAGAGGTGACACCACAGATAATGCCGTGCACCAAAAAGGAGCAAAAATGTTTGTGTTTCATTTCGGGGGCCCTATAGTCCGGACTATACAGGATTATTTGTAATATTTTGTTGTAATTTGGACGACGGCCAGAAGAGGTGCATCACAGAAAATGCTGTGCACCAAAAAGGAGCAAAAATGTTCGTGTTTCATTTCGGGGGCACGTTCGGGAGTGCAGTTGTAATAAAGTTTGACTTTGTTCCTCGCGCTTTCCGGCTAATTTATGAAAAAAAAGTTTTCTTCTAAAATTCAGTAGGTGCGGTTTATGGTGCCCTATAGTCCGCACTATACAGGATTATTTGTAATATTTTTTTGTAATTTGGACGACGGCCAGAAGAGGTGCACCACAGAAAATGCTGTGCACCAAAAAGGAGCAAAAATGTTCCTGTTTCATTTCGGGGGCACGTTCGGGAGTGCAGTTGTAATAAAATTTGACTTTGTTCCTCGCGCCTTCCGGCTAATTTATGGAAAAAAATGTTTTCTTCTAAAATTCAGTAGGTGCGTCTTATGGTGCCCTAAATTCCGGAATATACAGGATTATTTGTAATATTTTCTTGTAATGTGGACGACGGCCACCAGAGGTGCGCCACAGAAAATGCCGTGCACCAAAAAGGAGCCAAAGTGTCCGTGTTTCATTTCGGGGGCACGTTCGGGAGTGCAGTTGTAATAAAGTTTGACTTTGTTCCTCGCGCCTTCCGGGTAATTTATGGAAAAAAATGTTTTCTTCTAAAATTCAGTAGGTGCGGCCTATGGTGCCCTATAGTTTGGAATATACAGGATTATTTGTAATATTTTGTTGTAATTTGGACGACGGCCAGAACAGGTGCGCCACAGAAAATGCCGTGCACCAAAAAGGAGCAAAAATGTTCGTGTTTCATTTCGGGGGCACGTTCGGGAGTGCAGTTGTAATAAAGTTTGACTTTGTTCCTCGCGCCTTCCGGCTAATTTATGGAAAAAAATGTTTTCTTCTAAAATTCAGTAGGTGCGGCTTATGGTGCCCTATAGTCTGGAATATACAGGATTATTTGTAATATTTAGTTGTAATTTGGACGACAGCCACAAGAGGTGCACCACAGAAAATGCCGTAAACCAAAAAGGAGCCAAAGTGTCCGTGTTTCATTTCGGGGGCACGTTCGGGAGTGCAGTTGTAATAAAGTTTGACTTTGTTCCTTGCGCCTTCCGGCTAATTTATGGAAAAAAATGTTTTCTTCCAAAATTCAGTTGGTGCGGCTTATGGTGCCCTATAGCCCGGACTATACAGGATTATTTGTAATATTTTGTTGTAATTTGGACGACGGCCAGCAGAGGTGCACCACAGATAATGCAGTGCACGAAAAAGTAGCCAAAGTGTCCGTGTTTCATTTTGGGGGCACGTTAGGGAGTGCAGTTGTAATAAAGTTTGACTTTGTTCCTCGCGCCTTCCGGCTAATTTATGGAAAAAATGTTTTCTTCACAAATTCAGTAGGTGCGTCTTATGGTGCCCTATAGTCCGGACTATACAGGATTATTTGTAATATTTTGTTGTAATTTGGACGACGGCCAGAAGAGGTGCACCACAGAAATTGCTGTGCACCAAAAAGGAGCCAAAGTGTTCGTGTTTCATTTCGGGGGCACGTTCGGGAGTGCAGTTGTAATAAAGTTTGACTTTGTTCCTCGCGCCTTCCGGCTAATTAATGGAAAAAAATGTTTTCTTCTAAAATTCAGTAGGTGCGGCTTATGGTGCCCTATAGCCCGGACTATACAGGATTAATTGTAATATTTTGTTGTAATTTGGACGACGGCCACAAGAGGTGCACCACAGAAAATGCCGTGCACCAAAAAGGAGCAAAAATGTTCGTGTTTCATTTCGGGGGCACGTTCGGGAGTGCAGTTGTAATAAAGTTTGACTTTGTTCCTCGCGCCTTCTGGCTAATTTATGGAAAAAAATGTTTTCTTCTAATATTCAGTAGGTGCGGCTAATGGTGCCCTATAGTCCGGACTATACAGGATTATTTGTAATATTTTGTTGTAATTTGGACGACGGCCAGAAGAGGTGCACCACAGAAAATGCTGTGCACCAAAAAGGAGCATAAATGTTCGTGTTTCATTTCGGGGGCACGTTCGGGAGTGCAGGTGTAATAAAGATTGACTTTGTTCCTCGCGCCATCCGGCTAATTTATGGGAAAAAAAGTTTTCTTCTAAAATTCAGTAGGTGCGGTTTATGGTGCCCTATAGCCCGGACTATACAGGATTATTTGTAATATTTTGTTGTAATTTGGACGACGGCCAGCAGAGGTGCACCACAGATAATGCAGTGCACGAAAAAGTAGCCAAAGTGTCCGTGTTTCATTTTGGGGGCACGTTAGGGAGTGCAGTTGTAATAAAGTTTGACTTTGTTCCTCGCGCCTTCCGGCTAATTTATGGAAAAAATGTTTTCTTCACAAATTCAGTAGGTGCGTCTTATGGTGCCCTATAGTCCGGACTATACAGGATTATTTGTAATATTTTGTTGTAATTTGGACGACGGCCAGAAGAGGTGCACCACAGAAATTGCTGTGCACCAAAAAGGAGCCAAAGTGTTCGTGTTTCATTTCGGGGGCACGTTCGGGAGTGCAGTTGTAATAAAGTTTGACTTTGTTCCTCGCGCCTTCCGGCTAATTAATGGAAAAAAATGTTTTCTTCTAAAATTCAGTAGGTGCGGCTTATGGTGCCCTATAGCCCGGACTATACAGGATTAATTGTAATATTTTGTTGTAATTTGGACGACGGCCACAAGAGGTGCACCACAGAAAATGCCGTGCACCAAAAAGGAGCAAAAATGTTCGTGTTTCATTTCGGGGGCACGTTCGGGAGTGCAGTTGTAATAAAGTTTGACTTTGTTCCTCGCGCCTTCTGGCTAATTTATGGAAAAAAATGTTTTCTTCTAATATTCAGTAGGTGCGGCTAATGGTGCCCTATAGTCCGGACTATACAGGATTATTTGTAATATTTTGTTGTAATTTGGACGACGGCCAGAAGAGGTGCACCACAGAAAATGCTGTGCACCAAAAAGGAGCATAAATGTTCGTGTTTCATTTCGGGGGCACGTTCGGGAGTGCAGGTGTAATAAAGATTGACTTTGTTCCTCGCGCCATCCGGCTAATTTATGGGAAAAAAAGTTTTCTTCTAAAATTCAGTAGGTGCGGTTTATGGTGCCCTATAGTCCAGAATATACAGGATTATTTTTTGTAATTTGGACGACGGCCACAAGAGGTGCACCACAGAAAATGCTGTGCACCAAAAACGAGGAAAAATGTTCGTGTTTCATTTCGGGGGCACGTTCGGGAGTGCAGTTGTAATAAAGTTTGACTTTTTTTACTCACCCCTCCCGGATAATTTATGGAGAAAAAAATGTTTCTTCTAAAATTCAGTAGATGCAGCTTATATACCAATGCCTCCTATAGTCCAGAAAATACAGTATGTACATGATTATTTGTAATAATTTGTTGTAATGTGGACGACGTCCACCAGAGGTGCACCACAGAAAATGCAGTGCACCAAAAAAGAGCTAAAATGTTCACGTTTCATTTTGGGGGCACGTTCGGGAGTGCAGTTGTAATAAAGTTTGACTTTGTTACTCGCGCCTCACGGATAATTCATGGAAAACAAATGTTTTCTTCTAAAATTCAGTAGGTGCGGCTAATGGTGCCCTATAGTCCGGACTATACAGGATTATTTGTAATATTTTGTTGTAATTTGGATGACGGCCAGAAGAGGTGCACCACAGAAAATGCTGTGCACCAAAAAGGAGCATAAATGTTCGTGTTTCATTTCGGGGGCACGTTCGGGAGTGCAGTTGTAATAAAGATTGACTTTGTTCCTCGCGCCATCCGGCTAATTTATGGAAAAAAATGTTTTCTTCTAAAATTCAGTAGGTGCGGCTTATGGTGCCCTATAGTCCGGAATATACAGGATTATTTGTTGTAATTTGGACGACGGCCACAAGAGGTGCACCACAGAAAATGCTGTGCACCAAAAACGAGGAAAAATGTTCGTGTTTCATTTCGGGGGCACGTTCGGGAGTGCAGTTGTAATAAAGCTTGACTTTTTTTACTCACCCCTCCCGGATAATTTATGGAGAAAAAAATGTTTCTTCTAAAATTCAGTAGATGCAGCTTATATACCAATGCCTCCTATAGTCCAGAAAATACAGTATGTACAGGATTATTTGTAATAATTTGTTGTAATGTGGACGACGTCCACCAGAGGTGCACCACAGAAAATGCAGTGCACCAAAAAGGAGCAAAAATATTCGCGTTTCATTTTGGGGGCACGTTCGGGAGTGCAGTTGTAATAAAGTTTGACTTTGTTACTCGCGCCTCACGGATAATTCATGGAAAACAAATGTTTTCTTCTAAAATTTAGTAGGTGCGGTTTATGGTGCCCTATAGTCCGGACTATATAGGATTATTTGTAATATTTTGTTGTAATTTGGATGACGGCCAGAAGAGGTGCACCACAGAAAATGCTGTGCACCAAAAAGGAGCATAAATGTTCGTGTTTCATTTCGGGGGCACGTTCGGGAGTGCAGTTGTAATAAAGATTGACTTTGCTCCTCGCGCCATCCGGCTAATTTATGGAAAAAAATGTTTTCTTCTAAAATTCAGTAGGTGCGGTTTATGGTGCCCTATAGTCCGGAATATACAGGATTATTTGTTGTAATTTGGACGACGGCCACAAGAGGTGCACCACAGAAAATGCTGTGCACCAAAAACGAGGAAAAATGTTCGTGTTTCATTTCGGGGGCACGTTCGGGAGTGCAGTTGTAATAAAGTTTGACTTTTTTTACTCACCCCTCCCGGATAATTTATGGAGAAAAAAATGTTTCTTCTAAAATTCAGTAGATGCAGCTTATATACCAATGCCTCCTATAGTCCAGAAAATACAGTATGTACAGGATTATTTGTAATAATTTGTTGTAATGTGGACGACGTCCACCAGAGGTGCACCACAGAAAATGCAGTGCACCAAAAAGGAGCAAAAATATTCGCGTTTCATTTTGGGGGCACGTTCGGGAGTGCAGTTGTAATAAAGTTTGACTTTGTTACTCGCGCCTCACGGATAATTCATGGAAAACAAATGTTTTCTTCTAAAATTTAGTAGGTGCGGTTTATGGTGCCCTATAGTCCGGACTATACAGGATTATTTGTAATATTTTGTTGTACTTTGGACGACGGCCAGAAGAGGTGCACCACAGAAAATGCTGTGCACCAAAAAGGAGCAAAAATGTTCCTGTTTCATTTCGGGGGCACGTTCGGGAGTGCAGTTGTAATAAAGTTTGACTTTGTTCCTCACGCCTTCTGGCTAATTTATGGAAAAAAATGTTTTCTTCTAAAATTCAGTAGGTGCGGCTTATGGTGCCCTATAGTCCGGAATATACAGGATTATTTGTTATATTTTCTTGTAATGTGGACGACGGCAACCAGAGGTGCGCCACAGAAAATGCCGTGCACCAAAAAGGAGCAAAAATGTTTGTGTTTCATTTCGGGGGCACGTTCGGGAGTGCAGTTGTAATAAAGCTTGACTTTGTTCCTCGTGCCTACCGGATAATTTATGAAAAAAAATGTTTCTTCTAAAATTCAGTAGGTGCAGCTTATATACCGGTGCGCCCTATAGTCCAGAAAATACAGTATGTACAGGATTATTTGTAATAATTTGTTGTAATGTGGACAGCGGCCACTAGTGGTGTTCCACAGAAAATGCTGTGCACCAAAAAAGAGCTAAAATGTTCACGTTTCATTTTGGGGGCACGTTCGGGAGTGCAGTTGTAATAAAGTTTGACTTTGTTCCTCGCGCCTCCCTGCACACACTCGCTGCCCCCAGCAAGCGAGGCAAACACCACCTGTCACTACAATCCAAGCAGTCGCACGCTTCAACCTTTACTCCCGACTCCCGAGCCCTCTGGTTCAGCTCTGGGCCCTCATCGCACCGCCGCAGCCTGGTAAAGGAACCGCACACTCCTAAAAAAAAAAGTCAAAGGGGGATGTCCGTTCCTGACTCTTTGATTTCGCCTCCGTTTCCCTCCACATGACTTTGTGATACGAACAGACAGACGGACTGAGACCTTCAGATGAAAAGAAGACAGTAGGCCTAAGCCTCGGGGCTGAGACAAACCACCCGAGGCACAGTACCACTTTGTTTTGTACTGTGGAGACTTCTTCCCTTTCTATTTTCGTCATGAATAGGTATGAGAGGAAACGGAGGAATTTCCTTTAATTAGAAACCAAAGGTAGGCGGGAGTGTGATCTTTTTGTTCTTCGCCTAATTAGGCCGATGTATGGGGAAGTGTTGTACCTGCCTGCAAGTTTGGGCCAGCCTAAAGGGGTTGACCTACTAAAAGTTACGGGCTTTGCTAAGCGTACATCTGCAGAGTATGGAAATGAGTCAGGAGTGGGCGGCTTGTGACAGGCGAGTTGGAGGTAAAAAAAAAAAAAAAATGCCGATTCCCGATGTCAAAAAACACCCTAATGACTCTCTCTGAGGAGAAGGGTGGCACACATCATCGCACACACGCTTTTATACCTTCATCTGCCCCTCCACAGACAGCGGGTCCTTGGAGAGTCTGAAAGGACCTAAAAGTGTGTGTGTGTGTGTGTGTGTGTGTGTGTGTGTGTGTGTGTGTGTGTGTGTGTGTGTGTGTGTGTGTGTGTGTGTGTGTGTGCGCGTGTGTGTGTATTCATTCAATCTTTCGGCTCACCTGTCTAAACGAAGCAGATGTTCTGTGAAGGTTAAAGGCCTACTGAAACCCACTGCTACCGACCACGCAGTCTGATAGTTTATACATCAATGATGAAATCTTAACAATGCAACACATGCCCATACGGCCGGGTTAGCTTACTAAAGTGCAATTTTAAATTTCGCGCGAAATATCCTGCTGAAAACGTCTCGGTATGATGACGTCAGCGCGTGATGTCCCGGGTTGTAGAGGACATTTTGGGACAGCATGGTGGCCAGCTACTAAGTCGTCTGTTTTCATCGCAAAATTCCACAGTATTCTGGACATCTGTGTTGGTGAATCTTTTGCAATTTGTTCAATGAACAATGGAGACAGCAAAGAAGAAAGCTGTAGGTGGGAAGTGGTGTATTGCGGCCGACTGCAGCAACAACACAAACACAGCCGGTGTTTCATTGTTTACATTCCCGGAAGATGACAGTCAAGCTTTACCATTAGCCCGTGGAGAACTGGGACAACAGAGACTCTTACCAGGAGGACTTTGAGTTGGATAGGCAGACGCGGTACCGTGAGTACGCTTCCAAACATTTGATCGCTTGCCCGTACGTGCGTGCCGCTATGTGCATGTCACGTACGTAACTTTGGGGACTTTGGGGAAATATATGTGCTGTATGAACTTTGGGGAGGTGAACGGTACTTTGGGCTGTGGGATTGAGTGTGTTGTGCAGGTGTTTGAGTTGTATTGGCGGTTTATATGGACGGGGGGGGGGGGAGGTGTTTGTTATGCGGGATTAATTTGTGGCATATTAAATATAAGCCTGGTTGTGTTGTGGCTAATAGAGTATATATATGTCTTGTGTTTATTTACTGTTTTAGTCATTCCCAGCTGAATATCAGGTCCCACCCGCCTCTCACAGCATCTTCCCTATCTGAATCGCTCCCACTGCCCTCTAGTCCTTCACTCTCACTTTCCTCATCCACAAATCTTTCATCCTTGCTCAAATTAATCTTGCACGTGGAAAGTTTAAGTGAGGGCTTTAGTTGATATAACACTCCAGTCAGGGGTTGCATTAATCCAGCACAACAGCGGCGAATGGACTTAATTTATAAGTAAAGGTAAGACCATAATAACGTTTTTTTTATTAAATGTGCTTTTTTGTGTGTTACAGTTTGCATGTGTAAAGTTAAAGTTAAGTTAAAGTACCAATGATTGTCACACACACACTAGGTGTAATGAAATGTGTCCTCTGCATTTGAACCATCCCTTGATCACCCCCTGGGAGGTGAGGGGAGCAGTGGGCAGCAGCGGCGCCGCGCCCGGGAATAATTTTTGGTGATTTAACCCCCAATTCCAACCCTTGATGCTGAGTGCCAAGCAGGGAAGAATGCTGGTATGAGCTTTTAAACATAACCCGTTAACTGCTGCCAATCAAATGGTGAATAAGATACTCTTTAGGGTTCATATGTTTGTAAATCTGACTGTGATGAAGTCAGTGCCTCACCAGCCATCAACCTCACCGCACGTCACTGAAAGAGCCACATCTGGCTCTAGAGCCATAGGTTCCCTACCCCTGGTCAAGTCTCTTAAGTGAATGAGCTAAATGATATTATTTGATATTTTACGCTAATGTGTTAATAATTCCACACAAGTCGCTCCTGAGTATAAGTCGCACCTCCGGCCAAACTATGAAAAAAACTGCGACTTATAGTCCGAAAAATACGGCAATATAAACCCCAAAACCAGTGAAGTTGGCACGTTGTGTAAATGGTAAATAAAAACAGAATACAATGATTTGCAAATAATTTTCAAGCTATAGTCAATTGAATAGACTGCAAAGACAAGAAAGCAAATATTAGCTCATTTGGAATTTGATGTTTTCAAAAAAGCAGGTATGGATGTATTTCCTGCTGGTTGGTAACAATACTCTTGACCAGCCTATTTCGGACATCACTCATTAATTAGCAGGCGCATAGCGAGCGTATTGATCTCGGTGATTTGTGTCTCATTAAAGTGCCGCGTTTATCAGCGCGGCTTATTTTCAACATGGAAGCTCATAAACAAGCAGAAGAATATGCTTTATTTACTTTCAGACACTTGGAATGTGAGAAATGCCTTCAAATTAGCCGTTTCCGCCACCCTCCACTAGCTAATTGCCTGCCGAGGTAATTGCCTGTTGAATCCCTTTTTTTATATTTAGCTTACACATGGGAACGCATTGATGTTTTTTTTTTTGTTTGTTTGGTTGAGGGGTTGTTTTTTTTTACCCGACCCTGGTTTCAGTCGACAAGAACAGAGGTATTAGAAGGCAGTAAACAACGGCTCATTACTCCACTCAGGGCTTCAAGTGCCACAGTTTGGCTTGATGAACGCCCAACAAGCACTTGTGTTGCCATGAATAACACCTTTTCTCTGTGGGTGCTGTGCATAAAAATGTCCACCACGGCCTGCCAGGTGATCAATATGCAAGCCCTAGGAGTTGCAACAACTGTCGACCTTATCGCAGTCGTGCTGGAGCGCCGCCGACGACTTGATGAGCCGTAAGAGCGCACACGGGGGGGGGTTAGGGTTGGCGGTCACGGCGTATTTTTACACCGAATCAGACGTTAGACTCCAGCAAAAAGATGAAATGTCAAAATCGATATGTGTAACAGACAGCTAAACAAGACTGTCGGTGTGGGTGAGCATAAGTACACAATCAAACACAGCATTTATGTGGCAATATTGCAATACATGTCATTGATATTTCATATACATATACATTCACTGTACAAGCATACATATACACATACATGTACATATACATTCACTGTACAAACATACATATACTGTACATATACATTCACTGTACAAACATACATATACACATACTGTACATATACATTCACTGTACAAACATACATATACACATACTGTACATATACATTCACTGTACAAACATACATATACACATACAGGTACATTAACTGTACAAACATGCATATACTGTACATATACATTCACTGTACAAACATACATATACACATACTGTACATATACATTCACTGTACAAACATACATATACACATACTGTACATATACATTCACTGTACAAACATACATATACACATACTGTACATATACATTCACTGTACAAACATACATATACACATACAGGTACATTAACTGTACAAACATGCATATACTGTACATATACATTCACTGTACAAACATACATATACACATACTGTACATATACATTCACTGTACAAACATACATATACACATACTGTACATATACATTCACTGTACAAACATACATATACACATACTGTACATATACATTCACTGTACAAACATACATATACACATACAGGTACATTAACTGTACAAACATGCATATACTGTACATATACATTCACTGTACAAACATACATATACACATACTGTACATATACATTCACTGTACAAACATACATATACACATACTGTACATATACATTCACTGTACAAACATACATATACACATACATGTACATATACATTCACTGTACAAACATACATATACACATACTGTACATATACATTCACTGTACAAACATACATATACACATACTGTACATATACATTCACTGTACAAACATACATATACACATACTGTACATATACATTCACTGTACAAACATACATATACACATACATGTACATATACATTCACTGTACAAACATACATATACACATACTGTACATATACATTCACTGTACAAACATACATATACACATACATGTACATATACATTCACTGTACAAACATACATATACACATACTGTACATATACATTCACTGTACAAACATACATATACACATACTGTACATATACATTCACTGTACAAACATACATACACACATACTGTACATATACATTCACTGTACAAACATACATATACACATACAGGTACATTAACTGTACAAACATGCATATACTGTACATATACATTCACTGTACAAACATACATATACACATACATGTACATATACATTCACTGTAAAAACATATATATACACATACTGTACATATACATTCACTGTACAAACATACATATACACATACTGTACATATACATTCACTGTACAAACATACACATACATGTACATATACATTCACTGTACAAACATACATATACACATACTGTACATATACATTCACTGTACAAACATACATATGCACATGTACATATTCATTCACTGTACAAACACATACACACATACATGTACATATACATTCACTGTACAAACATACATATACACATACATGTACATAAACATTCACTGTACAAACATACATATACACATACATGTACATAAACATTCAATGTACAAACATACATATACACATACTGTACATATACATTCAGTGTACAAACACACTTATACACATTCAGTACATATACATTCACTGTAAAAACATACATTTCCACATGCATGTACATATACATTCACTGTACAAACATACATATACACATACGTGTACATATACATTCACTGTACAAACATACATATACACATACTGTACATATACATTCACTGTACAAACATACATATACTGTACATATACATTTACTGTACAAACATACATATACACATGTACATATACATTCACTGTACAAGCATACATATACACATACATGTACATATAAATTCACTGTACAAACAAACTTAAATCATATTATGCTTTGCATAAGGTTAATGTTTATATTCATCTTGGAGAAAGCAAACCACCAGTTTAAATGGTAGGTATTTCAGTTTGGGCACATAATAACATAGGGCCCTTTAGTACTGACATTGGTGTGGATTGGATTAGTTCTCGCGGAAGAAAAGGCAATAAAATTTAAGCTTGATATGCAAAGGTGATAGCCCTATCCGTGAGAAGAGACTACATGTTTAGCTTAACGACAAGGGTAACAATCATGTCTTAAACTTTAACTTTTTAGTCGAGTCATTGACAAAATGGTAAACATGGCAAACTGTAGGACACTAGCAGCGAGCAGCTACACAACAGCTAAGCACACGATAGCATACAAGCTAGACATACTTCAAAAAGGTGTCCCTAATTGAACAACATTGCAGTCTTGAACACCAGATTTCTCAAAATAAAAAAAAGGATCAAATAATTACAGCTGCATATAAATATATACATATATACATACAAATAGATAATAGATAGTAAACTGTAGATACTAGTATAGAAAATGGATGGATATTATTTAATACACTAAAGCAAACACGTCTGCATCGTTAATCATACAGCGTTGTGAGCCTAATTACTCGGTGTCGCCAAAAAAAAAACAATCAGACCCCCACTTCATCTTAAAGACAGCATAAGTCTATTGCATTAATAATAAATAGGTTCATGTTTTCATACCTACCATTGTTGTCTGACTCCTGTCACTCGATCAAATCTTTTCTAGTTTCATGGAAATCAGTACCATGGCGGAAAACAACACCTCATTAAGAGCTTTGACTCTTTTGGTGGGTATGCGATTGGAATTCCTGTGGATCGGATCATATACCAAGGTTCAGTTTCTCATTTAAATATCAGCACCTTGTTTCTGCCTCAACTTTCCAACTGGCTCTGGTTCAAAAAGTCACGATTGGCTCCCCAAGGACGAGTACTACTAAAATAAAAACATTGAAACAAAGTAGTGGTGCGCAGACGAAACACAAACTACCTTGTAATATGCAACGTTTTGTGTGGACAAGCTGACTGCCATGGCATCAAATAACCAAACTATTCAAAAATGTTTCGGATGTGGACCAAATTTCTACGGTCTCTGGTTATGAACTTTGTCCACCAAGTTTCACGGGAATCGGGGCCATATTTTTTGTGAAATTCTGCTAGCTACCATGGCTGAAAACAACACCTCCACAAGAACTTGGACTCTTTTTGTGGTTAAGCGATTGGAATTCCTGTGGATCGGATCATATACCCAGGTTCAGTTTCTCATTTAAATGTCAGCACCTTGTTTCTGCCTCAACTCTCCAACCAGCTCTGGTTCAAAGAGTCAAGATTGGTTCCCCAAGGACGAGTACTTAGTGTCTCGGAGTATGTGGACAAAAACGTAAACATTGAATCAAAGTAGTGGTGCGCAGACAGAAGACAAACTACCTCGTAATATGCAACGTTTTGTGTGGACGAGCTGACTGCCATGGCATCAAATAACCAAACTGCTGACATTTTTTTTCGGATCTAGACCAAAATTCTACGGTCTCTGGTTATGAACTTTGTCCACCAGGTTTCACGTGAATCGAGCCATATTTTTTGTGAAACTCTGCTAGCTACCATAGCTGAAAACAACACCTCCACAACAACTTGGACTCTTTTGGTGGTTATGCGATTGGAATTCCTGTGGATCGGATCATATACCCAGGTTCAGTTTCTCATTTAAATGTCAGCACCTTGTTTCTGCCTCAACTCTCCAACCGGCTCTGGTTCAAAAAGTCACGATTAGCTCCCCAAGGACGAGTACTACAAAAACGTAATCATTAAAACAAAGTAGTGGTGCGCAGACAGAACACAATTTACCTTGTAATATGTAACATTTTGTGTGGACGAGCTGACTGACATGGCATCAAATAACCAAACTATTGACATTTTTTTTCCAATGTGGACCAAATTTCTACGGTCTCTGGTTATGAACTTTGTCCACCTGTCCACCAAGTTTCACGTAAATCTGGGCCATATTTTTTGTGAAATTCTGCTAGCTACTATGGCTGAAAACAGCACCTCTACAAGAACTTGGACTCTATCCGTGGTAGTGCGATTGGAATTCCTGTGCATCGGATCATATACCCAGGTTCAGTTTCTCATTTAAATGTCAGCACCTTGTTTCTGCCTCAACTCTCCAACCGGCTCTGGTTCAAAAAGTCACTAATGGCTCCCCAAGGACGAGTACTACAAAAACGTAATCATTAAAACAAAGTAGTGGTGCGCAGACAGAACACAATTTACCTTGTAATATGTAACATTTTGTGTGGACGAGCTGACTGACATGGCATCAAATAACCAAACTATTGACATTTTTTTTCAAATGTAGACCACAATTCTACGGTCTCTGGTTATGAACTTTGTCCACCTGTCCACCAAGTTTCACGTACATCTGGGCCGTATTTTTTGTGAAATTCTGCTAGCTACTATGGCTGAAAACAACACCTCTACAAGAACTTGGACTCTTTTGGTGGTTATGCGATTTGAATTCCTGTGGATCCAATCATATACCCAGGTTCAGTTTCTCATTTAAATGTCAGCACCTTGTTTCTGCCTCAACTCTCCAACCAGCTCTGGTTCAAAGAGTCAAGATTGGCTCCCCAAGGACAAGTACTTAGTACGGAGTACGTGGACAAAAACGTAAACATTGAATCAAAGTAGTGGTGCGCAGACAGAAGACAAACTACCTCGTAATATGCAACGTTTTGTGTGGACGAGCTGACTGCCATAGCATCAAATAACCAAACTGCTGACATTTTTTTTCATATCTAGACCAAAATTCTACGGTCTCTGGTTATGAACTTTGTCCACCAAGTTTCACGTGAATCGGAGCCATATTTTTTGTGAAACTCTGCTGGCTACCATGGCGGAAAACAACACCTCTACAAGAACTTGGACTCTTTCCGTGGTTGTGCGATTGGAATTCCTGTGGATGGGATCCTATACCCAGGTTCAGTTTCTCATATAAATGTCAGCACCTTGTTTCTGCCTCAACTCTCCAACCGGCTCTGGTTCAAAAAGTCACGATTGGCTCCCCAAGGACGAGTACTGCAAAAACGTAATCATTAAAACAAAGTAGTGGTGCGCAGACAGAACACAAACTACCTCGTAATATGCAACGTTTTGTGTGGATGAGCTGATTGCCATGGCATCAAATAACCAAATTATTGACATTTTTTTTCCAATGTGGACCAAATTTCTACGGTCTCTGGTTATGAACTTTGTCCACCTGTCCACCAAGTTTCTCGTAAATCTGGGCCATATTTTTTGTGAAATTATGCTAGCTACCATGGCGGAAAACAACACCTCTACAAGAACTTGGACTCTTTCCGTGGTTATGCGATTTGAATTCCTGTGGATCGGATCATATACCCAGGTTCAGTTTCTCATTTAAATGTCAGCACCTTGTTTCTGCCTCAACTCTCCAACCAGCTCTGGTTCAAAAAGTCACGATTGGCTCCCCAAGGACGAGTACTTAGTGTCTCGGAGTACGTGGACAAAAACGTAAACATTGAAACAAATTAGTGGTGCGCAGACAGAAGACAAACTACCTCGTAATATGCAACGTTTTGTGTGGACGAGCTGACTGCCATGGCATCAAATAACCAAACTATTGACATTTTTTTTCGGATCTAGACCAAAATTCTACGGTCTCTGGTTATGAACTTTGTCCACCAAGTTTCACGTGAATCGGGGCCATATTTTTTGTGAAACTCTGCTAGCTACCATGGCGGAAAACAACACCTCTACAAGAACTTGGACTCCTTTGGTGGTTATGCGATTGGAATTCCTGTGGATCGGATCATATACCCAGGTTCAGTTTCTCATTTAAACGTCCGCACCTTGTTTCTGCCTCAACTCTCCAACCGGTTCTGGTTCCAAAAGTCATGATTGGCTCCCCAAAGACGAGTACTACAAAAACGTAAACATTGAAACAAAGTAGTGGTGCGCAGACAGAACACAAACTACCTTGTAATATGTAACATTTTGTGTGGACGAGCTGACTGCCATGGCATTAAATAACCAAACTATTGACATTTTTTTCCGGATGTGGACCAAAATTCTACGGTCTCTGGTTATGAACTTTGTCCACCTGTCCACCAAGTTTCCCGTAAATCTGGGCCATATTTTTTGTGAAATTATGCTAGCTACCATGGCGGAAAACAACACCTCTACAAGAACTTGGACTCTTTCCGTGGTGATGCGATTTGAATTCCTGTGGATCGGATCATATACCCAGGTTCAGTTTCTCATTTAAATGTCAGCACCTTGTTTCTGCCTCAACTCTCCAACCAGCTCTGGTTCAAAAAGTCACGATTGGCTCCCCAAGGACGAGTACTTAGTGTCTCGGAGTACGTGGACAAAAACGTAAACATTGAAACAAATTAGTGGTGCGCAGACAGAAGACAAACTACCTCGTAATATGCAACGTTTTGTGTGGACGAGCTGACTGCCATGGCATCAAATAACCAAACTATTGACATTTTTTTTCGGATCTAGACCAAAATTCTACGGTCTCTGGTTATGAACTTTGTCCACCAAGTTTCACGTGAATCGGGGCCATATTTTTTGTGAAACTCTGCTAGCTACCATGGCGGAAAACAACGCCTCTACAAGAACTTGGACTCCTTTGGTGGTTATGCGATTGGAATTCCTGTGGATCGGATTATACACCCAGGTTCAGTTTCTCATTTAAACGTCCGCACCTTGTTTCTGCCTCAACTCTCCAACCGGTTCTGGTTCAAAAAGTCATGATTGGCTCCCCAAAGACGAGTACTACAAAAACGTAAACATTGAAACAAAGTAGTGGTGCGCAGACAGAACACAAACTACCTTGTAATATGTAACATTTTGTGTGGACGAGCTGACTGCCATGGCATTAAATAACCAAACTATTGACATTTTTTTCCGGATGTGGACCAAAATTCTACGGTCTCTGGTTATGAACTTTGTCCACCTGTCCACCAAGTTTCACGTGAATGGGGGCCATATTTTTTGTAAAACTCTACTGGTTTCGGAGTACGATTGGAATTCCTGTGGATCGGATCATATACCCAGGTTCAGTTTCTCATTTAAATGTCAGCACCTTGTTTCTGCCTCAACTCTCCAACCGGCTCTGGTTCAAAAAGTCACGATTGGCTCCCCAAGGACGAGCACTGCAAAACCGTAAACATTGAAACAAAGTAGTGGTGCGCAGTCAGAAGGCAAACTACCTCTCGTCGTTAGTGAAATGTTAATAGCAGTCATTGTAGCTAATGACATTGCCGTACAGTCTGTACATGTTGCTCCTTTTTATGGGCTCTCCTGTCACTTGCCGTGTCCCCCGAGTCCCCAGGGGGCCCTTTCATTGGCAGTCGAGGGCACAAATGCCACGTCACACCAAAGTCACTCATTTGTCTTCCAAGCTGTCACTTAAAAACCGCCGAATCCCACAGCTCTGCCTACCTGTCACCGAATATTTTATATATATGTTTTGTTGTCGTCGCTCTGTGTCTCGCTGTCAGGAAATGACTGACAAAACGTTGTTTTTCACCGGTGATGGCTGCATCTGGTGTATTCCCACAAGAAATTAGGAGCGGGGTCAGCGGACAGTCCCACAACAGATGGCACTGTTGGCCTTCCGTTCAGCCAAAATATTCTATATTTAATACAGAGCAGGGTTCCAATTAGAGTCTGTAGATGCAAGGTTCCCGCTGAACTTGCCCAAACATGCACTGCAAATTATTTATACAAAGATATATTGTATTTTCCGCACTATATAGCGCACGGTGTATAGGCCGCACACACAACATTTTAATTGTTTACGTTGAGAAAGATTTTGTAAATGTTCATTTAAAATACTTTACTATTTGCGGGTCTCCCTAAGTCTAGCTTTAAAAGATTACCGTTGGTACAAAATGCGGCTGCGAGACTTTTGACAAGATCAAGAAAAAATGATCATATTACGCCTGTGGGTGCCATGATTGGGTATAAAAAGCAGCTTCCATGAAATGCTCAGTCATTCACAAACAAGGATGGAGGGAGGGTCACCACTTTGTCAACAAATGCGTGAGCAAATTGTCCAACAAGTTAAGAACAACATTTCTCAACCAGCTATTGCAAGGAATTTAGGGATTTCATCATCTAAAGTCTGTAATATCATCAAAAGGTTCAGAGAATATGGAGATATCACTGCACGTGACATTGAATGCCCGTGTTATTCGATACCTTTAGGCGGTACTCCATCAAAAAACGACATCAGTGTGTAAAGGATATCACCACATGGGCTCAGGAACACTTCAGAAAACCACTGTCAGTAACTACAGTTTGTTGCTACATTTCTAAGAGCAAGTTAAAACTCTACTATACAAAGTGAAAGCCATTTATCAACAACACCCAGAAACACAGCTGGCTTCGCTGGGCCCGAACGTATCTAAGATGGACTGATGCAAAGTAGAAAAGTGTTTTTTGGTCGGACGAGTCCACATTTCAAATTGTTTCTGGAAACTGTGGATGTCGTGTCCTCCGGACCAAAGAGGAAAAGAACCATCCAGATTGTTATAGGCGCAAAGTTCAAAAGCCAGCATCTGTGATGGTATGGGGGTGTATTAGTGCCCAAGGCATGGGTAACCTACACATCTGTGAAGGCACCATTAATGCTGAAAGGTACATACAGGTTTTGGAGCAACATATGTTGCCATCCAAGCAACGTTATCATGGACGCCCCTGCTTATTTCGGCAAGACAATGCCAAGCCACGTGTTACAACAGCGTGGCTTCGTAGTAAAAGGGTGCAGGTACTAGACTGGCCCGCCTGTAGTCCAGACCTGTCTCCCATTGGCGCAATATGAAGCCTAAAATACCACAACGGAGACCCCCGGACTGTTGAACAACTTAAGCTGTACATCAAGCAAAAATGGGAAAGAATTCCACCTGAAAAGCTTCAAAAATTGGTCTCCTCAGTTCCCAAATGTTTACTGAGTGTTGTTAAAAGGAAAGGCCATGTAACACAGTGGTGAACATGCCCCTGTGACAACTTTGTGCCCATTAAATTCTAAGTTAATGATTATTTGCCAAAAAAAATATGTTTCTCAGTTTGAACATTAAATATCTCGTCTTTGCAGTATATTTAATTGAATATAAGTCGATAAGGATATGCAAATCATTGTATTCTGTTTTTATTTACGATTTACATAAGGTGCCAACTTCACTGGTTTTGGGTTTTGTATTTAAAAAATCAATAAGAGGCATACTTGCCAACCCTCCCGGATTTTCCGGGAGACTCCCGAAATTCAGCGCCTCTCCCGAAAACCTCCCGGGACAAATTTTCTCCCGAAAATCTCCCGAAATTCAGGCGCACTCAGGTCCATAATAACAAATACTTTATTTGAGTATTAACCCACAATTTAAACAGCATACCTGCCCAATCACGTTATAACTGTAGAATGATGGAGGGCGAGTTCTTGGTTTCTTATGTGGGTTTATTGTTGGGCAGTTTCATTAACGTCCTCCCAGCGCGGCAACAACACACAACAACAGCAGTCACGTTTTTGTATACCGTAAAGCAGTTTGTCTACAGTAAACAGCAATGTTGTGACACTCTTAAACAGGACAATACTGCCATCTAGTGCATTTGATGAAAGCACTTTTGTGCGTGCCACACATCAATGCATCATCAGAGAGGGTGTTCAGCATGGTTCGAAAAATAGTGACAGAGAATAGAACAAGGATGGACAATTCAACCTTTAACTCAACAATGAGTAGATGAGTGTTATGTGTGTGTACATGTGTAAATAAATGAACACTGAAATTCAAGTATTTATTTTATATACAGTATATATATATATATATATATATATATATATATATATATATATATATATATATATATATATAATAAAATACATTATATATATATATATATATATATATATACAGGTAAAAGCCAGTAAATTAGAATATTTTGAAAAACTTGATTTATTTCAGTAATTGCATTCAAAAGGTGTAACTTGTACATTATATTTATTCATTGCACACAGACTGATGCATTCAAATGTTTATTTCATTTAATTTTGATGATTTGAAGTGGCAACAAATGAAAATCCAAAATTCCGTGTGTCACAAAATTAGAATATTACTTAAGGCTAATACAAAAAAGGGATTTTTAGAAATGTTGGCCAACTGAAAAGTATGAAAATGAAAAATATGAGCATGTACAATACTCAATACTTGGTTGGAGCTCCTTTTGCCTCAATTACTGCGTTAATGCGGCGTGGCATGGAGTCGATGAGTTTCTGGCACTGCTCAGGTGTTATGAGAGCCCAGGTTGCTCTGATAGTGGCCTTCAACTCTTCTGCGTTTTTGGGTCTGGCATTCTGCATCTTCCTTTTCACAATACCCCACAGATTTTCTATGGGGCTAAGGTCAGGGGAGTTGGCGGGCCAATTTAGAACAGAAATACCATGGTCTGTAAACCAGGCACGGGTAGATTTTGCGCTGTGTGCAGGCGCCAAGTCCTGTTGGAACTTGAAATCTCCATCTCCATAGAGCAGGTCAGCAGCAGGAAGCATGAAGTGCTCTAAAACTTGCTGGTAGACGGCTGCGTTGACCCTGGATCTCAGGAAACAGAGTGGACCGACACCAGCAGATGACATGGCACCCCAAACCATCACTGATGGTGGAAACTTTACACTAGACTTCAGGCAATGTGGATCCTGTGCCTCTCCTGTCTTCCTCCAGACTCTGGGACCTCGATTTCCAAAGGAAATGCAAAATTTGCGTGGTTGGGTGATGGTTTGGGGTGCCATGTCATCTGCTGGTGTCGGTCCACTCTGTTTCCTGAGATCCAGGGTCAATGCAGCCGTCTACCAGCAAGTTTTAGAGCACTTCATGCTTCATGCTGCTGACCTGCTCTATGGAGATGGAGATTTCAAGTTCCAACAGGACTTGGCGCCTGCACACAGCGCAAAATCTACCCGTGCCTGGTTTACGGACCATAGTATTTCTGTTCTAAATTGGCCCGCCAACTCCCCTGACTTTAGCCCCATAGAAAATTTGTGGGGTATTGTGAAAAGGAAGATGCAGAATGCCAGACCCAAAAACGCAGAAGAGTTGAAGGCCACTATCAGAGCAACCTGGGCTCTCATAACACCTGAGCAGTGCCAGAAACTCATCGACTCCATGCCATGCCGCATTAACGCAGTAATTGAGGCAAAAGGAGCTCCAAACAAGTATTGAGTATTGTACATGCTCATATTTTTCATTTTCATACTTTTCAGTTGGCCAACATTTCTAAAAATCCCTTTTTTGTATTAGCCTTAAGTAATATTCTAATTTTGTGACACACGGAATTTTGGATTTTCATTTGTTGCCACTTCAAATCATCAAAATTAAATGAAATAAACATTTGAATGCATCAGTCTGTGTGCAATGAATAAATATAATGTACAAGTTACACCTTTTGAATGCAATTACTGAAATAAATCAAGTTTTTCAAAATATTCTAATTTACTGGCTTTTACCTGTATATATATATATATATATATATATATATATATATATATATATATATATATATGAAATACTTGACTTGGTGAATTCTAGCTGTAAATATACTCCTCCCCTTTTAGCCACCCCCCCAACCACGCCCCCGTCCCATCCCGACCACGCCCACTCCCAACCCCCTCCCCCCACCTCCCGAAATCGGAGGTCTCAAGGTTGGCAAGTATGATAAGAGGTAGAACTAAAAATCCTAATAGAGTTGTGTGTAACCAGCAGAAAGAAAAAGGGGCGGAGGGTTGACCCCTGGGGGACACCACACGTGACTGTGTGCTGTGGCCACATATATATATAGATATATATTCTGCAAACAAAATATGTTCCTCGTCCAGATTCAAAAAGTTTTACTTCATTTCCACAGTCACCGAGGCCAATTAGGAACGTTAAAACCTTCCCTCAAACACCGTCGGGTCGACTGTGGATGTCTTACTCATGAAAGGAAATCTGCGCTTTTTGTTCCGTGGATCTATTGTGTGTGACCGCGCGGGGGCTTCGGGGAGTTAATTACGAGAGCGATAAGTCATATGGAAAAAGAGAGGCGTCGTTACAAGAGAAGCATGTGGAGAGCTCTTCAAAAGTCCATCAAACAGCATGAAGAGACTGAAGAGGCGTGAGGACAAATGCAATAGAAATAACAGAAAAAAACACGACATCATAAGGATGGTGCTGATAGTTCTGACGATGACGGGGACGGGACACCCCGAGTGGGGGAGAACAGCCGGAGACACATGAGAGGACGTCCATCAAAGTGGGTTTTTTTTGTTTTTTTTGTCCCCTTTCTGTTCGACACGACGTGTGGATAGGAGAGTGTGAACAGGCAGCCCATTAAAAGGAGGAAGAAGAAAGAACACCCTGCGCTGCTGAGAGGCCATGATCACACCCACTTTTACATCATCTGCTGATGGCCATCGGGGGTCTCTGGAACCTCATCAGCCGTCTCATCTGCTGCTACTTCCCGCTCTCCTCCCCCGCCGGCTGCCCCCGTAATTGGCCGTCCGACGATCACGTGCTCGCTTCTCACGGCATGGAACCTTCGCCCTTTTTTTTTTTTACCGCCTCGTCGTCATGGCTGGATTGATTTGATATTTCCGTGATCTCTCGTCGAAAAACCGCAATTTGAGTGTGAGGGTTTGTGTGTGCGGCTTTGTCTCGACGACGTTAGATACGAGACTTTTATGGCCTGTGCTAGGGGTCGCCAACCCAAAATTTGACCAAAAATAGAAAAAAAAATATATATATATAAATGTCATAATGAAGGCAACACATGATGTAAGTGTCCATGTTAGCTATATTAGCCTACTATCAAAATGACTTTGAAAGTCTTACATTATGTGTTGCCTTCATTATAACACTTATATAAGACTTTTGAAGTCATTTTGATAGTAGGCTAATATAGCTAATAGAGAAAATTGCATCATGGGTTGCCTTCATTATAGCACTTATATACGACTTTTAAAGTCATTTTGATAGTAGGCTAATACATCTAATATAGACACTTACATCATATGTTGTCTTCATTATAACACTTATATAAGTGTCTATATTAGCCTACTATCAAAATGACTTTAAAAGTGTAATGTAAGTGTTATAATGAAGACAACACTTTCTGTAAGTGTCTATATTAGCTATATTAGCCTACTTTCAAAATGACTTTAAAAGTCTTATATAAGTGTTATAATGAAGACAACACATGATGTAAGTGTCTATATTAGCTATATTAGCCTACTATCAAAATGACTTTAAAAGTCTTATATAAGTGTTATAATGAAGACAACACATGATGTGTCTGTTAGCTACATTAACCTACTATTAAATTGACTTTAAAAGTCATATATACGTGTTAAAATGAAGACAACACATGATGTAAGTGTCAATATTAGCTATATTAGCCTACTATCAAAATGACTTTAAAAGTCATATATAAGTGTTAAATTGAAGACAATACATTATGTAAGTGTCTATATTAGCTATGTTAGCCTACTATCAAAATGACTTTAAAAGTCTTATTTAAGTGTTATAATGAAGGCAACACATGATGTAAGTGTCTATATTAGCTATAATAGCCTACTATCAAAATTACTTTAAAAGTCTTATATAAGTGTCATAATGAAGACAACACATGATGCAAGTGTTTATATTAGCCTACTTTAAAAATGACTTTAAAAGCATTATATAAGTGTTATAATGAAGGCAACACATGATGTAAGTGTCTATATTAGCTATATCAGCCTACTATCAAAATGACTTTAAAAGTCTTATATAAGTGTTATAATGAAGACAACACATGATATAAGTGTCTATATTAGCTATATCAGCCTACTATCAAAATGACTTCAAAAGTCGTATATAAGTGTTATAATGAAGACAACACATAATATAAGTGTCTATATTAGCTATATCAGCCTACTATCAAAATGACTTTGTGTCGCAGGCTGACGCACATCTTTGTTGACAGAGATGTTGAAATGTAATATTTATTCCACACATTTTTACAACATTGGAAAACATTAGTAAAACCTCTCAGAAGGTGCGATAACTCCTGGAAATGACTGTCTTAGTTTGGCCAAGTGTGTGTTCAAGTTAAAGGAAACGGCAGGCCGTCTTCTTCTAATGGATTTATTACAATCTTTGCAAGCTGGGTTACGTTTGCTGTGGTCTGGAACAACATGGCGCACAAAACAACTATCAGAAATAAAGCCAATATTACATACAAATAATGTGTCATGAGACGTGCAAATATAAATTAAATACACAAAAGTAAATTACTCTAAATGAGCTCAAATATACCTACAAACAAGACATACTGATGCTAGCCTAAATAGCATGTTAGCATGGATTAGCTTGCAGTCATGCACTGACCAAACATGCCTGATTAGCAATACACACAAGTCAATAACATCAACAAAGCTCCCCTTTGTACATTCACGCACAGCATAAAACGTTTGGTGGACAAAATGAGACACGGGAGGAGTGGCATAAAACACGTCTTTCTGTGGCAGCGTCGGAGAAAGTTGTACATGTAAACAAACTACGGTGAGTTCAAGGGGCCACCGAAATTAGCGGCCAAATACTAATCAGTGAAGCATGTTGTAGAGGTTGCCCTCTAGTGGGTTCTTCAGACCACCACACACTGCCAAGACAGCCAGGAATTCCGGGTATAACAATGTTTTGTTTTCATATAACAGTGCAAAAGTCTTTTGCTTTCCAGCAAACTGTCTTTCTCTCCTGCGTCCGCTCAGCAGCACCTCCACTCCAACAACCCGTCTCATCACGGCTGCTAATAATAAAGGCGGCAGGCGATTAGATAAGGCCCAACTGGGCCATCCACGCACCTGTCGCTGTCTTCGAGGCCGGTCCTGGCAACACCCCGTTCCGCGGCAGGCCCGCAGGCCACGCCCCCCTCCACACATGTTTAATATAAACATTAGGATTTCTAACAATTAGGAAGGTTTGTGTCATGTGTGTCCTCCTACAGAATCTATACTAAGTTCGCTCCGGACAGGCTAACCTCCTCCAACCTCCGAGGACAAAGCTACGAACAATAGGAGACTGGGCTTTCTGGTCCGCCGCTCCCAGTCTGTGGAACGCTCTCCCTGACCACCTGAGGGCACCACAGACTGTGGATGCTTTTGCCTTTCTTTTTTAAAAAAACTTTTTTTTAGATATATGCATACTAATTATAGCTATATGGCTGTTCTAGTTTGTATTTTTATTCATTTCTTTATTATCTTTTTTTATTTTTGTATTATTTTTTTTAATACACTGTAGCACTTTGAGATTGTTTACTCAATATAAAGTGATTTTTACAAATCCATCCATCCATCCATTTTCTACCGCTTATTCCCTTTGGGGTCGCGGGGGGCGCTGGAGCCTATCTCAGCTACAATCGGGCGGAAGGCGGGGTACACCCTGGACAAGTCGCCACCTCATCGCTTTTTTACAAATACAATCTATTATTATTATTATTAGTAAAGTGGGTCTTAAGTTTCGTCTTAAGACGCACTTTTATTCTCTGGCTTTTAACACTACGTGAGTTGTGTGGTCCTCTGTGTTTTTAAATGTTGATTTCTATTTATTGTTTTATTTGGTTTTACCTTTTAAAATCGGGTTTAATCATATTTATTGTTATATTGTTTTGTATTGGTTTTATATTTATTTATTTATTTTTGTTTTTATTCAGTCATTGGTGGAGCTAAGGATACTATTTGAATAATGTTTTTAATATTGTTGTGCAGCACTTTGGAAACATTGTTTGTTGTTTAAATGTGCTATACAAATAAGGTGCATTGGATTGGATATACTAAAACAAAAAATAAATGTTTTTCAGATTCATTCAGATCGTACGCTTTTTCGAGCTGTCAGATCGCGGCAGCGTTCACACAAGCGCACCTTTGCGACCCCCACCCGGAAGCTTGTGGTCGGCGAGGTTTGCACGCTTCGCGGCTCGCCGGCGACAGGTCACGTCAGTGTGTTGCGCAATCGCTTGCCTCCCGGGAGTTTGGTACGAGACTCCATGTGCCGGTGTTCCTAATGAAGTGTCCGGAGGGTTAGTAATTAAAGAATATTCTTTAGGTACGTCATTGTGGTGCATAATAGTGTCTAACATGTCATTGGCCGACAGGAAGTGGAATGAATGTTGTGTATTTATATGATCCCAAGCGGCTGCGATAGAAGTGATACCGAGGCAGGTCATTGATCGCTCATTATCGACCATTTAATTCCGTTAATGGCCAACAGCTGCAAGGAGCGAGGCTCGCCACGCATCACAAGTTGATCGTTTGCTTGCGCACGTTTGCGCTCCATTTACTTGTCGTATCGCAGCGATATTCGCGGGATCTCCCAAGAGCGAGTATATTAGTATAGGACATCTGCAAGACAAAAGGGTCGAAGGGCAAAAACCAAGCAATTAAACGTAAGCCACAGGGTTACTCAGTTGTAGTACACTTTTCCACCACTTGCGGCAGTAATGACAATAACAAACAAACAGAAGAAGTCTGGAGCAAAAGCCATAGAGAAATTTCTTAAGCGCAAAAATTAGGACTAAAGCGGTGAAGCTGTATTGTTTTTATTTCTGCTTTAATTGTATCAACAGTTTAGTTATATATATATATTCATATATATATATATATATATTCATTATTAATTTAGTTTGTTTAGCACAACATAGTCTGGATTAAAAGCCATAGAGAAGTTTTTTAAGCGCAAAAATTATGAATAAATTGGTGAATTGTATTTTAATTTCTACTTCATTTTATTGACATTTTAATTATATATATATATATATATATATATATATATATATATATATATATATATATATATATATATATACATACACAGGTAAAAGCCAGTCAATTAGAATATTTTGAAAAACTTGATTTATTTCAGTAATTGCATTCAAAAGGTGTAACTTGTACATTATATTTATTCATTGCACACAGACTGATGCATTCAAATGTTTATTTCATTTAATTTTGATGATTTGAAGTGGCAACAAATGAAAATCCAAAATTCTGTGTGTCACAAAATTAGAATATTACTTAAGGCTAATACAAAAAAGGGATTTTTAGAAATGTTGGCCAACTGAAAAGTATGAAAATGAAAAATATGAGCATGTACAATACTCAATACTTGGTTGGAGCTCCTTTTGCCTCAATTACTGCGTTAATGCGGCGTGGCATGGAGTCGATGAGTTTCTGGCACTGCTCAGGTGTTATGAGAGCCCAGGTTGCTCTGATAGTGGCCTTCAACTCTTCTGCGTTTTTGGGTCTGGCATTCTGCATCTTCCTTTTCACAATACCCCACAGATTTTCTATGGGGCTAAAGTCAGGGGAGTTGGCGGGCCAATTTAGAACAGAAATACCATGGTCCGTAAACCAGGCACGGGTAGATTTTGCGCTGTGTGCAGGCGCCAAGTCCTGTTGGAACTTGAAATCTCCATCTCCATAGAGCAGGTCAGCAGCAGGAAGCATGAAGTGCTCTAAAACTTGCTGGTAGACGGCTGCGTTGACCCTGGATCTCAGGAAACAGAGTGGACCGACACCAGCAGATGACATGGCACCCCAAACCATCACCCAACCATGCAAATTTTGCATTTCCTTTGGAAATCGAGGTCCCAGAGTCTGGAGGAAGACAGGAGAGGCACAGGATCCACGTTGCCTGAAGTCTAGTGTAAAGTTTCCACCATCAGTGATGGTTTGGAGTGCCATGTCATCTGCTGGTGTTTTTTTTACTAAAGGGGTGAAGCTGTATTTCCATTTGTACTGTAATTGTATTGACAGTTTAGTTATACATATTTATTCATATATATAAATACTCATTATGTATTTAGTTTATTTTAGCACAACATACTGTACTTGTAGTCTGGAGCAAAAGCCATAGAGAAGTTTCTTAAGCGCAAAACGTACGACTAAAGTGGTGAAGCTGTATTTTCATTTCTACTTTATTTTATTGACAGTTTAGTTATGTATTCATATATATAACTACTCATTATTCAGCTAGTTTATTTTAGCACAACACACTTGTAGTCTGGAGCAAAAGTCATAGAGAAGTTTCTTAAGCGCAAAAAAATATGACTAAAAATGGTGGGGCTGTTTGTTTAAGAAACGTTGTTTATTGCTAATTTAGTTAGAATTTAGTTATTTTAGCACTGTGTACGTTCATTTATTCATCACCAATTTTTGAGTCCCTTCTTTCGCAGTACATTTGATCAGTATTTATTTTTGCAATCAGCCTGACCGAAGCCTTGGTAATATGTGTGATTAACACATGGTTTCATATCATTTGACAAGGTTTATCCTGTTGAGCTGTAAGTAGGTTAGATAGAAATATTAAGTACGATTAAAATCCAGAGTAATATTACTAATTCCGTGTTCATATTTGAGTGGGCCCCAGGCCCCTTTGCCGTGGAAAAGTTTGGCCCCCGAGATCAAAAAGGTTAAGAACCCCTGCTTTAGAGTACTGTAGTACCTCAACTAACAAGTTGGCCATATTTTACAGACTATAAGTCGCACTTAAAATCCTTTCATTTTCTCAAAAATGGACAGTGCAGTGCGCTTTATGTGCGTATTAATTCTGGTTGTGCTTACCGACATCGAAGCAATTTTATTTGGTACATGGTGTAATGTAAGTGTGACCAGTAGTCGGCAGTCACACATAAGAGATACGTGTGACCTGTTCAATAAATGACGCTAGCATGTACCCGTAAGCAAGCAACACCAAAACGTTGTTTCGTTGAGAATATAGAACATTACACACGGCGCTCAAAAACCTGTCATAATGTTTTAGTCCGACTTTGGTAAGCTACAAAGCCTCACCGCTTGATGGATTGTCGAAGCATTACGGCTACGGTAGTCAGACATACTGTGCTTCAACATACGCGTATTATTATAATAAGCTCCTCATTTTTCCTCTATCCTCTTGTCGTGGGGCATTCATCCTCCGCTGTTGCCATTTCTAATACAAAGTAGCATACACTTTTAACTTATATATGTCAGTAGGCTCGCTATGGAAGCGCTAAAAACTGCAACAAAGAGGGCGTGGTTTAGACCCTGGTCCGTAAAACATAATCCATGCAACATTTTGGCCAAAGAACCACCATTACATGTTATGTAGACCAAAAGGAAGTGGATTAAATGTAGAAAGTAAATCATAATACAACAACTTTAATGCGGCGTATAATCTGTTGTGCCTTATGGTCCGAAAAATAAGGAACTTACACATGTATCATAAATCAACGTCGCCAATTAAAATGAATTGAAATACATTTAACGTGTGCTCGGCTTAGGATAGGATAGGTCTTTATCGTCATTGCACAAGTACAACGAAACTATGTTTTAAGCACAAACACGTTCAAGATTAGACAAACAAACAGTGCACAGGGTTACAGAACAGGAACCCTGATCGGTCGCAACGAGGCGCCCCGTAAAAGGTGGGGAAAAGGTAAAACGCTAGGGAAGAAGATGAGTAAAAAAAATACAATCTAGACTGGGCTCCTAAGGGGGCCCAGTCTGGACTGGGAAAAAACCTCCATGCCATGAACACATAAACTTGTTACATATAATCACGACAACTCGCAACAGAGGGGGGGAGTTGGTACCCTGGAGGTCAACTGCTGCTATGAAGCGCTGCCAGCCTTCCATCACCCCAAAGGGGAATCAAGCGGTGGTGAAGGTGTGGGGTGGGGGGCGGGGGGATGTATATGCCCATTGTCTTGGCTGTGTTGATGTAGTGTCCATAGGCCTGGGGCCGTTCTGCATGCAAGCAAAAGTTCGACTCCAGGTGTCGTTGAGGAGGGACGGAGGTCAAAAGCGTCCATCATTGAGGTGTCCTCGGGGATGTTTTCAGAACAGCCTGCTCCTGCGTCAAGGCCATTCGAGGGAGTCAAATAATAGATTAAGATTTTTGTTTTTCCGCGAGCAGACATTACAATGTCGTGTCTGTTCTATTCGTCCAATTAGGCCCAACGCAACGGGACACTTTTAACATGCCTTTCAAAAAGAAAAACTAACATTTATTTGAGAAATGTTGTATGGAAATTAAAGGCCCTGGGACTGAGAGGTTTTGGAGCCCCCACCCTCTGAATGTGTAGTGTATTTATAAAAAGTGTAAAATATATCATAGTCTGAATCACAAAACGGGGCGAGTTTTCCCTCTGGAGAGAGAAAACCATTGTACTTTTGATAACATATCAATAAATTTGGACATAATTATCAGCAACCTATTAATAAAAAACACACAATAAAAGCAGCCACTTATCAAATTACATTAGTATCACATGAGTCATTCCCAGCATCCTGTTGCCTGAAAGTCGTCCCTGTGGTTGCCAATTCTCTGAAAAATGAATAAAAGACCAGATGTTTTCACTCCTACCAGTCTAACAATCATCTTCCTTTTTTACTGTGGGAGAAACAATTCTAATACTATTTGGCTCACTAGGGAATGTATTTAACTGAATAATTTGGGATGATTAAGAATACAACAAAGTGTTTAAATTGTGTCTTTTGACCGAGAAATGTTGTTCCAACGTTGCGTTAGACGATGCCAAAGTGTCAAATCATAAAGGTCTACGCGTTTTGACGCAACTGTGACATAAATTATGGTAAAATCAGCTTTTTTTAAAAGCAACTCTGAACCGAACTGAGAATATGGAAGTGTACCTAATGTTGTGACCGGGTGAATCTATATTCTACACTTAAAAGAACACACACACACAGCTAAAGAACAATGTAATGGTACAAAAGCACATATTTCAAAAAGTATAACAGCAGTAAAGAAACTAATTTATTTCATAAAACCCTCTTCTAAACTCTGTGGCCCCTGGGCTTCAGCCCAAGTAAGCCTGTGCATTAATGCGGCCCCTGTGTACTCAAACAACCACAGTATCTTTATGAAGTTATGTAATACTAATGTACAGCATTAACCTTAGAAAGCGGACTTCTACTTATTTTCATGGATATATGTCCACAGTCAAGGTAGCACTGTAGTTAGCGTATGCATGCATATATATATATATATATATATACTTCCAGATCTATACAACTATACATATATATGTATACATACGTATATATACATACGCATGCATATGTATATATATGCATATGTACATTCACATATATAGATGCATACATATAAGAACATATATAGACATACATACATACATACACATATACACACATACATATATATATTTATACACATACATACGCATACTTCTAGATCTACAAAAATATACATATATATGTATACATATGTATATATACATACGTATACACACATATGCATATGTATATATACAAACCCCGTTTCCATATGAGTTGGGAAATTGTGTTAGATTTAAATATAAACTGAATACAATGATTTGCAAATCATTTTCAACCCATATTCAATTGAATGCACTACAAAGACAAGATATTTGATGTTCAAACTCAGAAACTTTTTTTTTTTTTGCAAATAATAATTAACTTAGAATTTAATGGCTGCAACACTTGCCAAAGTAGTTGGGAAAGGGCATGTTCACCACTGTGTTACATGGCCGATCCTTTTTACAACACTCAGTAAACGTTTGGGAACTGAGGAGACACATTTTTTAAGCTTCTCAGATGGAATTATTTCCCATTCTTGCTTGATGTACAGCTCAACGGGGTCTCCGTTTTGGCATTTTAGGCCACACATTTTCAATGGGAGACAGGTCTGGACTACAGGCAGGCCAGTCTAGTACCCGCACTCTTTTACTATGAAGCCACGTTGATGTAACACATGGCTTGGCATTGTCTTGCTGAAATAAGCAGGGGCGTTCATGGTAACGTTGCTTGGATGGCAACATATGTTGCTCCAAAACCTGTATGTACCTTTCAGAATTAACGGCGCCTTCACAGATGTGTAAGTTACCCATGTCTTGGGCACTAATACACCCCCATACCATCACAGATGCTGGCTTTTCAACTTTGCGCCTATAACAATCCGGATGGTTCTTTTCTTCTTTGGTCCGGAGGACACGACGTCCACAGTTTCCAAAAACAATTTGAAATGTGGACTCGTCAGACCACAGAACACTTTTCCACTTTGTATCAGTCCATCTGAGATGAGCTCAGGCCCAGCGAAGCCAACGGCATTTCTGGGTGTTGTTGATAAACGGTTTTCGCCTTGCATAGGAGAGTTTTAACTTGCACTTACAGATGTAGCGACCAACTGTAGTTACTGACAGTGGGTTTCTGAACTGTTGCTGAGCCTATGTGGTGATATCCTTTACACGCTGATGTCGCTTGTTGATGCAGTACAGCCTGAGAGATCGAAGGTCACGGGCTTAGCTGCTTACGTGCAGTGATTTCTCCAGATTCTCTGAACCCTTTGATGATATTACGGACCGTAGATGGTGAAATCCCTAAAGTCCTTGCAATAGCTGGTTGAGAAAGGTTTTTCTTAAACTGTTCAACAATTTGCTCACGCATTTGTTGACAAAGTGGTGACCCTCGCCCCATCCTTGTTTGTGAATGACTGAGCATTTCAAGGAATCTACTTGTATACCCAATCATGGAACCCACCTGTTCCCAATTTGCCTGTTCACCTGTGGGATGTTCCAAATTAGTGTTTGATGAGCATTCCTCAACTTTATCAGTATTTATTGCCACCTTTCCCAACTTCTTTGTCACGTGTTGCTGGCATCAAATTCTAAAGTTAATGATTATTTGCAAAAAAAAAAAAAAATGTTTATCAGTTTGAACATCAAATATGTTGTCTTTGTAGCATATTCAACTGAATATGGGTTGAAAGGGATTTGCAAATCATTGTATTCCGTTTATATTTACATCTAACACAATTTCCCAACTCATATGGAAACGGGGTTTGTACATATACATATGTACATTCACATATAAACATATAGATAAATACATATATAGACATATACATACACACATACATGCATGACAATCATTGGTACTTTTATTAAAATAAATATACACACACATATACATACAAACACGCGTTTATATACATATATATATATCCATCCATCCATTTTCTACCGCTTGTCCCATATCTACTTATACATACATCTACATATAAATATATACACATACATATGCATGTGTATATATACAAATACATATATCTAAATATATACACATACAAATGCATGTGTATATATATACACACATACATATATCTACATATATACACATACGTATATCTACATATATACACATACATATATATATCTACATATACTGTATACTAGGGCTGCGAATCTTTGGGTGTCCCTCGATTCGATATCGATTCTTGGGGTCACGATTCGATTATAAATCGATTTTTTCGATTCAACGCGATTCTCGATTCAAAAACTATATTTTTCCGATTCAAAAGGATTCTCTATTCATTCAATACATAGGATTTCAGCAGGATCTACCCCAGTTTGCTGCTTATAAATATCTACACATACTTATGGCTACTTATACACATGCATATATCTACTTATACATATATACACATACATATATCTGCATATACATATATACACATATCTACATATACATACATACATACAGTATATCTACATATACATATATACACATACATATGTCTACTTATGCATATCTACATATACATATATCTACATATACATATATACACATACATATATCTACATATACATTTATACACATACATATATCTACATATATACACATACATATACAATTATATATACACATACATATATATACATATATATATATATATATATATATATATATATATATATGTATATATACACATACATATATATACATATATATATATATATATATATATATATATACACATACATATATCTACATATATGCACACATACATATATCTACATATATACACATACATATATCTACATATAAATATATACACATATATATATCTACTTTTCAATATATACACATCCTTATGTCTACTTATACACATGCATATATCTACTTATACATATATACACATACATATATCTACATATACATATATACACATATCTACATATACATATACATATATACACATATCTACATATACATACATACATACAGTATATCTACATACACATATATACACATACATATGTCTACTTATGCATATCTACATATACATATATCTACATATACATATATACACATACATATATCTACATATACATTTATACACATACATATATCTACATATACATATATACACATACATATATCTACATATACATATATACACATACATATATCCACATATACATTTATACACATACCTATATCTACATATATACACATACATATATAATTATATATACACATACATATATATATACATATACATATATATATATATATATATATATATATATATACACACACATACATATATCTACATATATGCACACATACATATATCTACATATATACACATACATATATCTACATATAAATATATACACATATATATATCTACTTATAAATATATATACACATACTTATGTCTACTTATACACATACATATATCTGCATATACATACATATATATACATACATACAGTGCAGCTACATATACATATATACACATACATATGTCTACTTATACATATATACATATACATACATACACATACATATATATATATACTGTATGTATACACACACACGCAGATTCATGTTGACATTGTTTCCAATGGACAACTCCGCCTGACTATATGAACTTTTAAATTTCGGAACCATGTCCAAGGACCAATCAGGTTGGCTAAATGAGGTTCCATTGAGGGAAGCATTAAATTCACTTCTTAGGATAATAGTGTTGTTTTCTTTGCAAACTCCCTTGTCCGTCTACAGTATATCATGTCATAAACGTCACTCAGCTGATTGTTGCCCCACAAACTACTTGTAGACTTAAAGCAAATAACCCCAGAAAGGACAAAACGTCCCTCATTTTTGCCTTCAGTCCACCTTCAAACATGGCAGCACAGTCCAAGTCCCATGTTTCCTGGACCTCTCTAATGGTCGGCAGTCTACACGGCCTGTCCTCAGTGAGGGTCAGGAGCCCCGAGAAGAGCGTTAGTTCGCTCATGCATACACATACACATCGCCACATTGGCTCCCACTCCGCGGGGAACCGACTCCAATTTGGAGCCATGGTGCATCCTTCCTCCCCAGCTCTGCGACCACAACAAATCCTCATCCCCCCTCAACGCTTTATCACACGTATCCCTTAACAATTACTCATCGGGAGCTAAATACTCTTCAGCTGGAAATGCGAGGCGTACACGTGGCATCCAGGGAGACGCCATTCAAACTGTGCACTTGCTTTGTAATGCAGATGGCAGCGTGTTGGCAAATAAACAAATCGGCGTTCTGTAAGAGTGCGGAACTCTTCTTGTGTTTTAAACGCATGCAAATGACGACTGCGTCCATTTCCACAGGCAGCTTGTGGGTGTCCTGAGTGTATTCCCACTATTTGCATTGTTAAAGTCACTTTGACGACACGCCTGATGAATGCTAATGTTGCGCTGCTAACTTAACACAACAAAGTTGGCTCTTTTTATTGTAAATTTAGCAGATTTTTTTTTAAACAACTGTTATTTTTACCGTAAAATTCTGACAAAAAAGCTGCCTTTTTTTTTATTGAAAACTATGTTTGGTTTTTTTTAACAATGATTTAAACAAATATGGTACCACTTATTTTTACAGTAAATTATTTAAAATATAAAAATGGTACAACTGTTATTTTTACCGGAAAAATCTGACAACAAAGCTGCCTTTTTTATTTAAAAGTGTGTAGATTTTTTTCATTTTATTTTTTTATACAATGGATATGTAAAATATGGTAACACTTATTTTTTCAGTAAATGATTGTAAATATAAAAATGGTACAACTGTTATTTTTACCGTACAATTCTGACAACAAAGCTGCCTTTTTTTATTTAAAAATGTATAATTTGTATTTATTTTTTTATACAATGAATACTGTAAATGTAAAATACGTTAACACTTTTATTTTTCCAGTACATTTCTGTAAATATAAAAATGGTACAACTGTTATTTTTACAAAAAAATTCTGACAAAGTTGTCGGTTTTTTATTGTAAATCTTGCAGCTTTTTTAATGTATTTTTTTAACAATGATTACTGTAAATATAAAATACGGTACCACTTTTATTTTTACGGTAAATTACTGTAAATGTAAAAATGGTACAACTGTTATTTTTACCGTAAAATTCGGACAAAAAAGCTGCCTTTTTTATTGAAAATTGTGTACATTTTTTTTTTGTTTATTTTTTAACAATGATTACTGTAAATGTAAAATATGGTACCACTTTTATTTTTTTACAGTAAATTAGTGTAAGTATAAAAACGGTACAACTATTATTTTTACAATAAAAGTCTGACAACACAGCTGCCTTATTTTACTTTAAAGTGTGGACATTTTTTTTGTATTATTATTTTTTTTAAACAATGATTACTGTAATTGTAAAATATGTTACCACTTTTATTTTTCCAGTAAATTACTGTAAATATAAAAATGGTGCAACTGTTATTTTTACCAAAAAAAAAGTCTGATAAAGCTGCTGTTTTTTTTTTATTGTAAATCATGCAGCTTTTTATTTTTTTTATTTTTTTTTTTAACAATGATTACTGTAAATGTAAAATATAGTACCTCTTTTATTTTTACAGTAAATTACTGTAAATATAAAAATGGTACAACTGTTATTTTTACCGTAAAATTCTAACAACAAAGCGGTCTTTTTTTATTGTAAATTGTGTACTTTTTTTTTTTTTTTTTAAACAATCATTACTGTAAATGTAAAACACGGTAACACTTTTATTTTCACAGTAAATTACTGTAATTATAAAAATGGTACAACTGTTTAATTTTACCGTAAAATTCTGACAACAAAGCTGCCTGTTTTTGTTTTTTTTTATTGTAAATTTTTGCAGATGTGTTTGTTTTTTTAAATGATTACTGTAAATATAAAATATGGTACCACTTTTATCTCCACAGTAAATTACAGTAATAATAAAAATGGTACAACTGTTATTTTTACCGTAAAATTCTGACAACAAAGCTGCCTGATTGGTCATTGTAAATTTTGCAGAATGTTTATTTTTATTTATTTTTATTTTATTTTTTTTAAACTGATTTCTGTAAACGTAAAATACGGTACCACTTTTATTTTTACTGTAAAATTGCGAGAATAAGCTGCCCGGGCATTACGGCAAAAATCAATGGTCGTGTTTTCAGTACATTACTGTAATTTGAACAAGGCCATTACCATTGTTTTTTTTTTGTGTGTAAAACTTTAGACGAAGCTGCCAACATTTTATTGTAAAAGCAACAGATATTTTTTTCCTTTCACAGTAAATAGCTGGAAATGGGAAAAAAACGGTACCACTTTTAGCTTTGCAGTAAAATCAGCCACCGCTGTCAATACCAATGTTTTTTTTTTAAGCTTTTGTTGACCACACACTCATCGACCTTGACGGTTCACTGAATGAAGGAATCATATCTTCATAAAGTTGATCTAGAAATAACTTTTTTTTGTGTGTTTTTCGCTTTTAAGAATCGAGCTTTTCAATGCAAAGCCGGAGCCGTGTAGGAACAGGAGCACAAACCGACAAAGGCGATCGGTTATTTGTCAGGATTACGATGACACGGCGTGCGGTGAGTACGGAAAGTACGGAACGGGCTCCCCAGCTAAACCTGGCCAGGGGGTCGTTAAGAGTACAGGATGGAAAACTCTGACTCGCAACAGCAATTATAGACTGGGGTTCACGTTCAGGTTATTGTTATTTTCAGGAACCTTTCAGGCTTTCATGTTGAAATGCACTCCTCATAACCTAAACCCCCCTGCGCACGAAGTGGATTAGCATCTCTCGCTTGTGCACGTCAGTTGCGCCTATGATGAGACAAAAAGACCACAGTGACAGACCACATCACTAAACATGCACTTTATACGAATGCAAATATCTCTTTTTATATGGTAAATAAAAGGTGTTCTGAATTGATATCAGCGGAAAAAAACTGATAGAAGCAGTCTTGCAGCCAGTTTGCATCCAAATGTCCTCCAATAAACACGCAAGGTTGGTATTTTCTACCAATTTAGTCATTTACAAAAAGGTAAACATGCTCGGCTGTAGGCTACTAGGAGCATGAGTCTTGGCATGAGGTTCGTGTTCTTTCATGCCAAATAGGTATCCAGTAACAAATGTGTCCGCATCGTTCAGCTTACTGTGTCGTTATGTTCATTTAATGAATTATCGTGACAACCGGGTGTCGCCAGAAAACAATTACCACTCCACTTCAACTTAAAGACAGCATGAGTCTTGGCATGAGGTTCGTGTTTTCTCATGCCAACAAAGTACCCAGTAACAAACGTGTCCGCATCATTCAACTTACTGTGTGGTTATGTTCATTTAATGAATTATCGTGACCACCGGGTGTCGCCAGAAAACAATTACCACTCCACTTCAACTTAAAGACAGCATGAGTCTTGGCATGAGGTTCGTGTTTTCTCATGCCAACAAAGTACCCAGTAACAAACGTGTCCGCATCATTCAACTTACTGTGTGGTTATGTTCATTTAATGAATTATCGTGACCACCGGGTGTCGCCAGAAAACAATTACCACTCCACTTCAACTTAAAGACAGCATAGGTCTTGACATGAGGTTCGTGTTTTTTCATGCCGACAAAGTATCCAGTAACAAACGCGTCCGCACCATTCAACTTACTGTGCCGTTATGTTCATTTAATGAATTATCGTGACCACCGGGTGTCGCCAGAAAACAATTACCACTCCACTTCAACTTAAAGACAGCATGAGTCTTGGCATGAGGTTCGTGTTTTTTCATGGCGACAAAGTATCCAGTAACAAACGTGTCCGCATCATTCAACGTACTGTGTGGTTATGTTCATTTAATGAATTATCGTGACCACCGGGTGTCGCCAGAAAACAATTACAACTCCACTTCAACTTAAAGACAGCATGAGTCTTGGCATGAGGTTCGTGTTCTTTCATGTCAATTAGGTATCCAGTAACAAATGTGTCCGCATCATTCAACTTACTGTGTCGTTATGTTAATTTAATGAATTATCGTGACAACCGGGTGTTGCCAGAAAACAATTACCACTCCACTTCAACTTAAAGACAGCATGAGTCTTGGCATGAGGTTCGTGTTTTCTCATGCCAACAAAGTATCCAGTAACAAACGTGTCCGCACCATTCAACTTACCGTGCTGTTATGTTCATTTAATGAATTATCGTGACCACCGGGTGTCGCCAGAAAACAATTACCACTCCACTTCAACTTAAAGACAGCATGAGTCTTGGCATGAGGTTCGTGTTTTCTCATGCCGACAAAGTATCCAGTAACAAACGTGTCCGCATCATTCAACGTACTGTGTGGTTATGTTCATTTAATGAATTATCATGACCACCGGGTGTCGCCAGAAAACAATTACCACTCCACTTCAACTTAAAGACAGCATGAGTCTTGGCATGAGGTTCGTGTTTTTTCATGCCGACAAAGTATCCAGTAACAAACGTGTCCGCATCATTCAACGTACTGTGTCGTTATGTTCATTTAATGAATTATCGTGACCAACGGGTGTCGCCAGAACACAATTACCACTCCACTTCAACTTAAAGACAGCGTGAGTCTTGGCATGAGGTTCGTGTTTTTTCATGCCGACAAAGTATCCAGTAACAAACGTGTCCGCATCATTCAACGTACTGTGTTTTATGTTCATTTAATGAATTATCGTGACCACCGGGTGTCGCCAGAAAACAATTACCACCCCACTTCAATTTAAAGACAGCATGAGTCTTGACATGAGGTTTGTGTTTTTTTCATGCCGACAATGGTTCTCTGAGTAGTTTCACTTGATCAAGCCTTTTTTGGACATTCCACGCTACAAAACAGTAAAACAAATATGTGCTACGATGCGTGCTGATATCAGCTAAGGCTCTATTATCGGTAAAAAAAAAAAAGGTTTATCAGCACACAGTAATAATAGCAAACAACTGCGTTGATAAAATGGGAAGAAGCAGCATTATGCGGGGGGAGGGGGAGCATCCTTAAAAATCTGCGCTCCGAGTCTGGCTCATTTCGCTTCTGGAAATGGCTTGAGATGTTTTTTTATGGCCAGTGGGCAGCCGCTATCTCCAGGATGGATGACTTAAAAAAGCAAGAGATGTGGAAAGATAGCGCCGCATCACGACACGAGCCGCTCTCAGCCGTATCACGATATCACGGGGCAGCATGGGACCTCATAGAGGCTGAGGGGTTCGCCCAGGTCATGACTGGAGAGGGTGGGGGAGACCAGTGAGGAGAGCAAATGGCTGAAATGTTGTGTGGATCTGATGTGAGATCAGCTGGAACCTTGTTTAGATAAGGCAACATACTTTTTACACACACACACACACACACACACACACACACACACACACACACACACACACATATATGTACATATATACATATATATACATGCATATACAAATATAAGCATATACACACATACACATACACAGATAAACATATACACACACATACATATACACATACATATACACACATATCTACATACATACATACATACATATCTACATACATACATACATACATACATATACACATTTCACACATATACACACACATACATATACACACATATATACATACATATACACACATATCTACATACATACATACATATATACATACATACATATACACATTTCAAACATATCCACACGTATCTACATACATATCTACATACATACATATACACATACATATACAAACATTTACAAACATATACACCTACATTTACACACATATACACTTACATTTACACACATATACACAAATATCTACATACATATACAAACATATCTACATATATACATATATGCATACATATACACACATTTACATACATGTACAAACATATACATACATGCACACATACACGCGCAGACGTATATGTACATATACACATATATATACATGCATATACAAATATAAACATATACACACACACACATACATACACATACACAAATACACGTATATAAACACACATACATATACACACGCATATACATACATTTACACACATATCTACATTCATACATACACACATACATACATATAAACATACAAACAGATACATGTTTCACACATATACACATGTATCTACATACATATACAAACATATGTACATGCATACATATACACGTACATATACACACATTTACAAACATATACACACATATACACTTGCATTTACATACATATACACACATACACATACATTTACACACATACACCTATATTTACACACATACACAAATATCTACATACATATACGAACATATCTACATATACATATATGCATACATATACACACATGTACACACACATATACATACACACACACACACACGTATATGTACATATACACATATATATATATATATATACATATATATACACATGCATATACAAATATAAGCATATACACACATTCATACATACACGTACACAAAATACACACATACATATACACACCTATCTACATACATATACACACATATCTACATACATACATACATACATACACACATATCTACATACAAACATACATACATTTCACACATATACACACACGTATCTACATGCATATACAAACATATCTACATACACACATACACACATTTACAAACATATACACATATATACACCACATTGACATACATATACACACACATATACACTGACATTTACATACATATACACACACACACACACCTACATTTACACATATATACCCATACATATATACAAATATCTACATACACACGTATACACATACATATACACACATTTACAAACATATACACATATATACACCACATTGACATACATATACACACACATATACACTGACATTTACATACATATACACACACACACACACCTACATTTACACATATATACCCATACATATATACAAATATCTACATATATACATATATGCATACATATACACACATTTACATACACATACACACACACACGTATACATACATATACACACATTTATACATTTACACACATATATACATATACACACATATATACATACATATATACATACATATACACACTCTGCGTTCAATGAGTTTATATTAAATATTAGTTTCACGTTTAAAGTTGAATTGCTATGAATTAACGTTTACACAAAAATTGAAAATGTTTGCGTTTCATCTGTTTTTGTACAGTTGAAATATTTGGGAAATAAGCTGTCAACAGTTTGTAATTATTAATGTTCTATTTTTAAAAATCACTAAAGCTGAAGCTTAAAGTACCGTGAAAAGATCCATGGCCTTAATACCGAGGAACAGTACGGACTAAACCGTAAGGATGCCATGTTTTTCGAAGGTCCCACAATTATGTCATTTAAAATTTTGGAATATATAGTTTAATGAATCTACAGCCGTTATCTAAAAATTTGCTAATTTTCGGCTTTGTGTCTCCAGGTCTCTGGTGTGTGCGGGTGACAGGAAGAAAAGCTCGGACTTGCTTGCAGAGACGCTGCATTGCATTTGTTCTGTTACAGTCTTTTTCCAAAATGGAATACATGGAACGCATGTTTGTCCTCCAAATTCTACACACAATACCCAATAATGACAATGTGAAAAAGTTGTGTACATGTGATTTTTTTTTTAGTTATAAAAAAAACAAAAACAAAATGTTCACATTGTTATGGGGTATTGTATTTCGAATTTTGAGGATCAAATCCTAAAAAACAAATGCTAACTTATTATTTTCTTATTTTCAAGAAATTTGCAAACATTTGTAAAAAAAACAACTTCATTGTAATTGGGGGTATTGTTTGTAGAATTTTGAGGATCAAATTCTAAAAACAAATGCTGATTTTGTTTTTGTATTTTTAAGAAATTGGCTAAAATTTCTAAAAAACAAACAAAAAACAACTTCAATATTGTAGAGTATTGTGTGTACAATTTTGAGGATCAAATTCTAAAAACAAATGCTAATTTATTAGTTTTTTATTTTTAAGAAATTTACAAAAATGTCTTAAAAAAACACGTTACATTGTTATGGGGTATTGTGTGTAGAATTTTGAGGATCAAATTCTAAAAACAAATGCTTAATTTATTTTTTTTAGTTTTAAGAAATTTGCAAACATTTCTATAAAAGAAAAAACCTTCACATTGGAACTATGGGGCATTATGTGTAGAATTTTGAGGATCAAATTATAAAAACAAATGCTTATTTAATTTTTTAATTTTTAAGAAATTGGCAAAACATTCTAAAAACAAAACAAAACAACAACTTTATTATTATGGGGTATTGTGTGCATAATTTTGAGGATCAATTTCTAAAAACAAATGCTGATTTTATGTTTTTATTTTTAAGAAATTGTCAAAAAATTCTAAAAACAAAACAAAACAACAACTTCATTGATATGGGGTATTGTGTGTAGAATTTTGAGGATCAAAATCTAAAAACAAATGCTGATGTATTAGTTTTTTATTTTTAAGAAAATTGCAAAAATGTCTAAAAAAAAAAACACGTTACATTGTTATGGGGTATTGTGTGCAGAATTTTGAGGATCAAATTCTAAAAACAAATGTTGATTTTATTTTTATTTTTTTTTAAGGAATTTGCAAACATTTCTAAAAAAAAAAACCTTCACATTGGAATTATGGGGTATTGTGTGTAGAATTTTGAGGATCAAATTCTAAACACAAATGCTGATTTTAGTTTTTTAGTTTTTAGAAAATTGCAAAAATGTCTAAAAAACATGTTACATTGTTATGGGGTATTGTGTGCAGATTTTTGAGGATCAAATTCTAAAAACAAATGCTGTTTTTATTTTTTTAAGGTATTTGCAATTATTCTAAAAAAAAAAAAAAAAAATAAAAAACCTTCACATTGGTATTATGGGGTATTGTGTGTAGAATTTTGAGGATCAGATTCTAAACACAAATGCTGATTTTAGTTTTTTAGTTTTTAGAAGTTTGCAAACATTTCTAAAGAAAAACAAACCTTCATATTGTTATTATGTGGTATAGTGTGTAGAATTTCTAGGATCAAATTCTAAAAACAAATGCTGATTTATTATTATTTTTATTTTTAAGAAATTTGCTAAATTAATAAACAAAAAAATAAAACTTCACATTCTTATGGGGTACTGTGTTTAGAATTTCGAGGATCACATTCTAAAAACAAATGCTGATTTTAGTTTTTTATTTTCAAGAAATTTGCAAAAATAAAAAGACAAAAAAACTTCACATTGTTATTATGGGGTATTTTGTGTACTATTTTGAGGATCAAATTCTAAAAACAAATGCTGATTTATTAGTTTTTTATTTTTAAGAAATTTGCAAAAATGTCAACAACAAAAAAAAACATGTTACATTGTTATGGGGTATTGTGTGCAGAATTTTGAGGATCAAATTCTAAAAACAAATGCTGATTTTATTTTTTTATTTTTAAGAAATTGGCAAAAAATTCTCAAAACAAAACAAAACAACAACTTCATTAATATGGGGTATTGTGTGTAGAATTTCAAGGATCAAATTCTAAAAACAAATGCGGATTTATTAGTTTTTTATTTTAAATAAATGGCAAAAATGTCTAAAAAAACACGTTACATTGCTATGGGGTATTGTGTGCTGAATTTTGAGGATCAAATTCTAAAAACAAATGTTGATTTTATTTTTATTTTTTTTTAAGAAATTTGCAAACATTTCTAAAAAAAAAAACCTTCACATTGGTATTATGGGGTATATTGTGTAGAATTGTGAGGATCACATTCTAAAAACAAATGCTGATTAATTAGGTTTTTTTATTTTTAAGAAATTTGCAAAATTAAAAAACAAAAAACAAAAACTTCACATTCTGTGTTTCCGAATTTCGAGGATCACATTCTAAAAACAAATGCTGATTTTAGTTGGGGTTTTTTTCAAGAAATTTGCAAAAATAAATAAAAAGAAAAAAAAACTTCACATTGTTATTATGGGGTATTGCGTGTACAATTTTGAGGATCAAATTCTAAAAACAAATGCTGATTTATTATTATTTTTTAATATTTTTTAAAATTAGCAAAAATTAAATGAAAAAAAACCCTTTACATTGTTATGGAGTATTGTGTGGAATTTTGAGGATCAAATTCTAAAAACAAATGCTAATTTTATTTTTATTTTTTTTTAGGAATTTGCAAACATTTCTAAAAGAAAAAACCTTCACATTGGTATTATGGGGTATTGTGTGTAGAATTTTGAGGATCAAATTCTAAAAACAAAAGCTGATTTTAGTTTTTTAGTTTTTAGAAATTTGCAAACATTTCTAAAGAAAAACAAACCTTCATATTGTTATTATGTGGTATAGTGTGTAGAATTTCTAGGATCAGATTCTAAAAAAAAAATGCTGATTTATAAGTTTTTTTATTTTTAAGAAATGTGCTAAATTAATTTAAAAAAAACTAAAACTTCACATTCTTATGGGGTACTGTGTATCGAATTTCGAGGATCACATTCTAAAAACAAATGCTGATTTTAGTTGTTTTATTTTCAAGAAATTTGCAAAAAAAATAAAAAATAAAACCTTCGCATTGTTATTATGGGGTATTGTGTACAATTTTGAGAATCAAATTCTAAAAACAAAAGCTGATTTATTAGTTGTTTTTTTTAAGAAATTTGCAAAAATGTCAACAAAAAAACACGTTACATTGTTATGGGGTATAGTGTGCAGAATTTTCAGGATCAAATTCTAAAAACAAATGCTGATTTTATTTTTTTTATTTTTTTTAAGGAATTTGCAAACATTTCTAAAAAAAAAAAAAAACCTTCACATTGGTATTATGGGGTATTGTGTGTAGAATTTTAAGGATCAAATTATAAAAACAAATGCTGATTTTAGTTTTTTAGTTTTTAGAAATTTGCAAACATTTCTAAAGAAAAACAAACCTTCATATTGTTATTATGTGGTATAGTGTGTAGAATTGGTCGGATCAAATTCCAAAAACAAATGCTGACTTATTAGTTTTTTTATTTTTAAGAAATTTGCTAAATTAATAAACAAAAAACTAAAACTTCACATTCTTTTTGGGTACTGTGTTTCTAATTTCGAGGATCACATTCTAAAAACAAATGCTGATTTTAGTTTTTTATTTTCAAGAAATTTGCAAAAATAAAAAATAAAAAGACAAAAAAACTTCACATTGTTATTATGGGGTATTGTGTGCACAATTTTGAGGATCAAATTCTAAAAACAAAAGCTGATTTATTAGTTTTTTTATTTTTAAGAAATTTGCAAAAATGTCAACAACAAAAAAACACGTTACATTGTTATGGGGTATTGTGTGTACAATTTTGAGGATCAAATTATAAAAACAAATGCTGATTTTTTATTTTTTATTTTAAGAAATTTGCAAACATTTCTGAAAAAAAAAAACCTTCATATTGTTATTATGTGGTATATTGTGTAGAATTTCTGGGATCAAATTCTAAAAACAAATGCTGATTTATTTATTTTTTTTATTATTAAGAAATTTGCAAAATTAAAAAACAAAAAACAAAAACTTCACATTCTGTGTTTCCGAATTTCGAGGATCACATTCTAAAAACAAATGCTGATTTTAGTTTTTTATTTTCAAGAAATTTTCAAAAATAAAAAATAAAAAGACAAAAAAACTTCACATTGTTATTATGGGGTATTGTGTGCACAATTTTGAGGATCAAATTCTAAAAACAAAAGCTGATTTATTAGTTTTTTTATTTTTAAGAAATTTGCAAAAATGTCAACAACAAAAAAACACGTTACATTGTTATGGGGTATTGTGTGTACAATTTTGAGGATCAAATTATAAAAACAAATGCTGATTTTTTATTTTTTATTTTAAGAAATTTGCAAACATTTCTGAAAAAAAAAAACCTTCATATTGTTATTATGTGGTATATTGTGTAGAATTTCTGGGATCAAATTCTAAAAACAAATGCTGATTTATTTATTTTTTTTATTATTAAGAAATTTGCAAAATTAAAAAACAAAAAACAAAAACTTCACATTCTGTGTTTCCGAATTTCGAGGATCACATTCTAAAAACAAATGCTGATTTTAGTTTATTATTTTCAAGAAATTTTCAAAAATAAAAAAAAAAGACAAAACAACTTCCCATTGTTATTATGGGGTATTGTGTGTACAATTTTGAGGATCAAATTCTAAAAACAAATGCTGATTTATTAGTTTTTTTATTTTTAAGAAATTTGCAAAAATGTCTAAAAAACAACAACTTTACATTGTTATGGGGTATTGTGTGCATAATTTTGAGGATCAAATTATAAAAACAAATGCTGATTTTTATTTTTTTATTTTAAGAAATTTGCAAACATTTCTAAAAAAAAAACCTTCATATTGTTGTTATGTGGGATATTGTGTAGAATTTCTGGGATCAAATTCTAAAAACAAATGCTGATTTATTAGTTTTTTTATTTTTAAGAAATTTACAAAATTAAAAAACAAAAAATAAAAACTTCACATTCTGTGTTTCCGAATTTCGAGGACCACCTTCTAAAAACAAATGCTGATTTTAGTTTTTTATTTTCAAGAAATTTGCAAAAATAAATAAAAAGACAAAACAACTTCACATTGTTATTATGGGATATTGTGTGTACAATTTTGAGGATCAAATTCTAAAAACAAATGCTGATTAATTAGTTTTTTTTTTTTAAATTTGCAAAAATGTCAACAACAAAAAACACGCTACATTGTTATGGGGAATTGTGTGTACAATTTTGAGGGTCAAATTATAAAAACAAAAGCTGATTTATTAGTTTTTTATTTTTAAGAAATTTGCAAAATTAAAAAACAAAAAACAAAAACTTCACATTCTGTGTTTCCGAATTTCGAGGACCACATTCTAAAAACTAATGCTGATTTTAGTTTTTTATTTTCAAGAAATTTGCAAAAATAAATAAAAAGACAAAAAACTTCACATTGTTATTATGCGGTATTGTGTGTACAATTTTGAGGATCAAATTCTAAAAACAAATGCTGGTTTAATAGTGTTTATATATTTTTTAAATTAGCAAAAATTAAATAAAAAAAAACCTGTACATTGTTATGGGGTATTGTGTGGAATTTTGAGGATCAAATTCTAAAAACAAATGCTGATTTATTATTATTATATATATTTTTTAAATTAGCAAAAATTAAATTAAAACAAACCCTTTACATTGTTATGGAGTATTGTGTGGAATTTTGAGGATCAAATTCTAAAAACCAATGCTGATTTATTATTATTTATTTTATTTTTTTTAAATTAGCAAAAATTAAATAAAAAAAAAACCTTTAAATTGTTATGGGGTATTGTGTGGAATTTTGAGGATTAAATTCTAAAAACAAAAGCTGATTTATTAGTTTTTTATTTTGAAGAAATTTGCAAAAATGTCAACAAAAAAAACACGTTACATTATTATGGGGTATTGTGTGCAGAATTTTGAGGGTCAAATTATAAAAAACAAATGCTGATTTTTTTATTTTTTTTATTTTTAAGAAATTTGCAAAATTAAAAAACAAAAAACAAAAACTTCACATTCTGTGTTTCCGAATTCCGAGGACCACATTCTAAAAACAAAAACTGATTTTAGTTTTTTATTTTCAAGAAATTTGCAAAAATAAATAAAAAGACAAAAAACTTCACATTGTTATCATGGGGTGTGTACAATTTTGAGGATCAAATTCTAAAAACAAATGCTGATTAATTAGTTGTTGTTTTTTTTTAAATTTGCAAAAAATGTCAACAAAAAAAAACACGCTACATTGTTATGGGGTATTGTGTGTACAATTTTGAGGATCAAATTCTAAAAACAAAAGCTGATTTATTAGTTTTTTATTTTTAAGAAATTTGCAAAAATGTAAAAAAAAAACCACGTTACATTATTATGGGGTATTGTGTGCAGAATTTTGAGGGTCAAATTATAAAAACAAATGCTGATTTTTTTTTTTTATTTTTTTTTAAGAAATTTGCAAAATTAAAAAACAAAAAACAAAAACTTCACATTCTGTGTTTCCGAATTTTGAGGACCACATTCTAAAAACAAAAACTTCACATTCTGTGTTTCCGAATTTCGAGGACCACATTCTAAAAACAAATGCTGATTTTAGTTTTTTATTTTCAAGAAATTTGCAAAAATAAATAAAAAGATAAAAAACTTCACATTGTTATTATGGGGTATTGTGTGTACAATTTTGAGGATCGAATTCTAAAAACAAATGCTGATTTATTTATTTTTTTACTTTTTTTAAAATTAGCAAAAATTAAATTATAAAAAACCCTTTACATTGTTATGGGGTATTGTGTGGAATTTTGAGGATCAAATTCTAAAAACAAATGCTGATTTATTATTTTTTTTATTTTTTTTAAAAATTAGCAAAAATTAAATTAAAAAAAACCTTTACATTGTTATGGGGTATAGTGTGGAATTTTGAGGATCAAATTCTAAAAACAAATGCTGATTTATTATTTTTTTTAATTTTTTTTTAAATTGGCAAAAATTAAATTAAAAAAACCTTTTACATTGTTATGGAGTATTGTGTGGAATATTGAGAATCAAATTCTAAAAACAAATGCTGATTTATTAGTTTTTTTTTATTTTTAAGAAATGTGCAAAAATGTCTAAAGAAAAAAAAACTTTACATTGTTATGGGGCATTTTGTGCAGAATTTTGAGGGCCAAATTCTAAAAACAAATGCTGATTTTAGTATTTTAGTTTTAAGAATTTTGCAAAAATGTCTAAAAAAAAAAAAACTAAAAAAAAACTTCACATTTTTATTATTGTGTGTAGAATGTTGAGGATAAAAATGAATGTATTCCATTTTGGAATAAGGCTGTAAAAGCAGTGTGAAGACTGTAAACCCTGAGTATGATATGTTGAATATTTTTTTCTGAGGAAATAATTCATGTGGCTTTTCAACATCAAGTTTTATTGCTTTTGGTACGTGCTGCTTTTAATTTGCTAGCCATCTCCAAGACATGTTTTTCACCTACAAAAAAAAAAATAAAAAATCAAAAAAAAATAAAAAATCACCTGGGCTGACTTCCCTTAACCAACTTTTCCTCTTGAAAAGTGCGTAAAGTTGGCTGTGGGCAGCTGTAAACGCAGCAGAAGGTGGGGGGAGAGACAGGAACGTGGAGGTGGGACGCAGAGTGGCTTTTGAAAGAGCCACTTTAACAGTTTAGGATTAGAAATGAAATATATTACACTCGGGGGAGAGGAGTGGGCTCATCCATTCACACATGAGAGGTCCACAAGCGCCATGAAATATGTATCAGCCTTATATATGGTTTTCTTGCAGAATAATAATCAGTGCTCTGGACAGCGGAGAGACAAAATCAAATTCCACACACACACACACACACACACACACACACACACACACATAGTGAACCTGGCCGCGCAGCAGCTGCTAGTTCCCAGGTGGAATCTCATTTCTTCTCCAGAAGCATAAAGTTCCACAGCAGCCAGACAACATTGTCATTGTCACCATTCCTGCTGTGAACATCTGCATGGAGAGCATCATGGGCATCATTTTCTGCCAAATGTCAAAGGTTTTATTATGTTTGTGTCTGTGGGGAGGAGGAAACTCTCCATCTTGTATTTTACAGTGTGTGTGTGTGGGGGGGGGGGTACATATTATAATATAATGGGTAAATAATTAATCATTAATATAATTAGATATTAGGAGTATGTGAAAGTTTAACTCCGACCTTGTTTACCTTGTAATCAATCAGAAATATCAAGCAGCTAAAATATGCCAAACATGGACAAGTTTGGAGAGTGTTTTGTAATTTTCCCATCATGCATTGTAATGGATTTGAATGGGTGTAATGTATTTTCTGGTGCATGGATATTTTTTTATCATATTCACAAATTGTGTTATACCGGGTTTGGTGTGACCATGTCTGTTGGCTTTTGTTGTTTTTTTTTGCACCATGACTAGGGAAGGTTGTTTGCACTCTAAGCGTGATAATTGTGTATGTGTATATTGCAAGCCTGCCATGAGAAACGACTGAGGATATAACCATTTAATGAAATGTTTTGCAACAAAAGGACACCACTTAGCAGTCCCTCCAGGAATTCGCCATGTGGTGATCGCCACCAATTCACGCAAATTATGTGCGGCCTCGCAACTTTAAATAGACCACGGATGAAGTGGTGCTAGCTGTCCAAAGTCGGGACCCGGGTTGGACCGCTCGTCTGTGCATCCGTTGGGGACGTCTCTGCTCTGCTGACCTGTCTCCGCTCGGGATGGTCTCCTGCTGGCCTCCTGCTGGCCCCACTATGGACTGGACTCTCACACTATTATGTTATATCCACTATGGACTGGACTCTCACTATTATGTTAGATCCACTGTGGACTGGACTCTCACACTGTTATGTTAGATCCACTATGGACTGGACTCTCACTATTATGTTGGATCCACTATGGACTGGACTCTCACTATTATGTTAGATCCACTATGGACTGGACTCTCACACTATTATGTTAGATCCACTATGGACTGGACTCTCACACTGTTATGTTAGATCCACTATGGACTGGACTCTCACTATTATGCTAGATCCACTATGGACTGGACTCTCACACTATTATGTTAGATCCACTATGGACTGGACTCTCACTATTATGTTAGATCCACTATGGACTGGACTCTCACACTATTATGTTAGATCCACTATGGACTGGACTCTCACACTATTATGTTAGACTATGGACTGGACTCTCCCTATTATGCTAGATCCACTATGGACTGGACTCTCTAGGTCCACTATGGACTGGACTCTCACACTATTATGTTAGATCCACTATGGACTGGACTCTCAAACTATTATGTTAGATCCACTATGGACTGGACTCTCACACTATTATGTTAGATCCACTATGGACTGGACTCTCCCTATTATGTTAGATCCACTATGGACTGGACTCTCACTATTATGTTAAATCCACTATGGACTGGACTCTCACTATTATGTTAGATCCACTATGGACTGGACTCTCACTATTATGTTAGATCCACTGTGGACTGGACTCTCACTATTATGTTAGATCCACTATGGACTGGACTCTCACACTGTTATGTTAGATCCACTATGGACTGGACTCTCACACTGTTATGTTAGATCCACTATGGACTGGACTCTCACTATTATGTTAGATCCACTATGGACTGGACTCTCACTATTATGTTAGATCCACTATGGACTGGACTCTCACTATTATGTTAGATCCACTATGGACTGGACTCTCACTATTATGTTAGATCCACTGTGGACTGGACTCTCACTATTATGTTAGATCCACTATGGACTGGACTCTCACACTGTTATGTTAGATCCACTATGGACTGGACTCTCACTATTATGTTAGATCCACTATGGACTGGACTCTCACACTATTATGTTAGATCCACTATGGACTGGACTCTCACACTATTATGTTAGATCCACTATGAACTGGACTCTCCCTATTATGCTAGATCCACTATGGACTGGACTCTCAAACTATTATGTTAGATCCACTATGGACTGGACTCTCACACTATTATGTTAGATCCACTATGGACTGGACTCTCACTATTATGTTAGATCCACTATGGACTGGACTCTCACACTGTTATGTTAGATCCACTATGGACTGGACTCTCACTATTATGTTAGATCCACTATGGACTGGACTCTCACACTATTATGTTAGATCCACTATGGACTGGACTCTCACTATTATGCTAGATCCACTATGGACTGGACTCTCACACTATTATGTTAGATCCACTATGGACTGGACTCTCACTATTATGTTAGATCCACTATGGACTGGACTCTCACACTATTATGTTAGATCCACTATGGACTGGACTCTCACACTATTATGTTAGATCCACTATGAACTGGACTCTCCCTATTATGCTAGATCCACTATGGACTGGACTCTCTAGGTCCACTATGGACTGGACTCTCACACTATTATGTTAGATCCACTATGGACTGGACTCTCAAACTATTATGTTAGATCCACTATGGACTGGACTCTCACACTATTATGTTAGATCCACTATGGACTGGACTCTCCCTATTATGTTAGATCCACTATGGACTGGACTCTCACTATTATGTTAGATCCACTATGGACTGGACTCTCACTATTATGTTAGATCCACTATGGACTGGACTCTCACACTATTATGCTAGATCCACTATGGACTGGACTCTCCCTATTATGCTAGATCCACTATGGACTGGACTCTCTAGGTCCACTATGGACTGGACTCTCACACTATTACCGTATTTTCCGCACTATAAGGCGCACCTAAAAACCACAATTTTTCTCAAAAGCTGACAGTGCGCCTTATAACCCGGTGCGCTTTATTACGATTCATTTTCATAAAGTTTCGATCTCGCAACTTCGGTAAACAGCCGCCATCTTTTTTCCCGGTAGAACAGGAAGTGCTTCTTCTTCTACGCAAGCAACCGCCAAGGTAAGCACCCGCCCCCATAGAACAGGAAGCGCTACCGCCCGCCCCCGGAAGAAAAAGAAGCGCGCGGATATTTCGTTTCATTTCCTTTGTTTGTCTACATCTGTAAAGACCAGACTACAAAATGGCTCCTACTAAACGACACGCTTATAACGCAGAATTTAAACTTAAGGCAATAAGTCATGCCGAAGAACACGGAAATAGAGCAGCAGCAAGAGAATATAACATAAATGAATCAATGGTGCGTAGGTGGAGGAAGCAAGAAGATGACCTGCGCCAGGTAAAGAAGACAAAACAGAGCTTCCGAGGGAACAAAGCACGATGGCAACAGTTGGAGGACGAACTCGAACAGTGGGTTGTTGAGCAGAGAGCAGCAAGCAGAAGTGTCAGCACCATCACTATTCGAATGAAGGCAACAACGCTAGCAAGCGAACTTCACCTGGATGATTTTAAAGGTGGTGCTTCTTGGTGTTTTCGGTTTATGAAAAGACGCAATCTCTCCATCCGCACACGGACCACTGTTTCACAGCAACTGCCTAACGACTTTAAAGAAAAGCTGGCTACTTTCCGTGCATATTGTAAAAAGAAGATAGCGGAAAAAAAGATCCGGCCAGAGAACATTATCAACATGGACGAGGTTCCACTGACTTTTGATATTCCTGTGAACCGCACTGTTGATACAACGGGAGCACGTACGGTGAATATTCGCACCACTGGGAATGAAAAGTCGTCCTTCACTGTGGTTCTAGCTTGCCATGCTAATGGCCAGAAACTTCCTCCCATGGTCATATTCAAAAGGAAGACCTTGCCAAAAGAGACCTTTCCAGCCGGCGTCATCATAAAAGCTAACTCGAAGGGATGGATGGATGAAGAAAAGATGAGCGAGTGGTTAAGGGAAGTTTACGCGAAGAGGCCGGGTGGCTTTTTTCACGCTGCTCCGTCCATGTTGATATACGACTCTATGCGCGCCCACATCACAGATGGTGTCAAAAAACAAGTGAAGCACACAAATACAACACTCGCCGTCATTCCGGGTGGATTAACCAAAGAACTCCAACCGCTGGATATTGGTGTCAACAGGGCATTCAAATCACGACTGCGAACTGCGTGGGAAAAATGGATGACCGAAGGCGAACACACCTTCACTAAGACGGGCAGACAACGCCGGACGACATACGCCAACATCTGCCAGTGGATTGTAAATGCCTGGGCAGATATTTCTGTCACAACTGTGGTCCGAGCTTTCCGGAAGGCAGGATTCACAGAACTGCTGCACAACAACAGCGACACTGAATCCGATGACTTCGAAGAGACGGAGCCGGCCATTTTGGAAGCCACGCTTGCGCAACTTTTCAATTCGGACACCGAAGACGAAGAATTCGAAGGATTTACCGGTACGAATGAAGAATAACTTCAGAAAGTGAGCGCTATGTTTATTTTGTGTGTTGTGTGTTGTGACATTAACGTTCGAGCAACATTACCGGTATGTTGCTATTGCTCTACACCATTTTGAATTTTACTATGTTTGTGATTGCACATTTGTACATTTTGGGACAGAGTTGTTAGAACGCTGGTTTTCAATATATTATTAAAGTTTGACTGAACTATCTGACTGTTTTTTTGACATTCACTTTAGCGCAGCGTTTTTTTGACATTCACTTTAGCGCAGCGTAGGCGCGGCTTATAGTCCGGGGCGGCTTATTGGTGGACAAAATTATGAAATATGTAATTCATAGAAGGTGCGGCTAATAATCCGGTGCGCCTTATAGTGCGGAAAATACGGTATGTTAGATCCACTATGGACTGGACTCTCAAACTATTATGTTAGATCCACTATGGACTGGACTCTCACACTATTATGTTAGATCCACTATGGACTGGACTCTCCCTATTATGTTAGATCCACTATGGACTGGACTCTCACTATTATGTTAGATCCACTATGGACTGGACTCTCACTATTATGTTAGATCCACTATGGACTGGACTCTCACTATTATGCTAGATCCACTATGGACTGGACTCTCACACCATTAAGTTAGATCCACTATGGACTGGACTCTCACACTATTATGTTAGATCCACTATGGACTGGACTCTCACTATTATGTTAGATCCACTATGGACTGGACTCTCACACTATTATGTTAGATCCACTATGGACTGGACTCTCACACTATTATGTTAGATCCACTATGGACTGGACTCTCACTATTATGTTAGATCCACTATGGACTGGATTCTCACTATTATGTTAGATCCACTATGGACTGGACTCTCACAATATTATGCTAGATCCACTCGACGTCCATTGCACCGGTCGCCCAGGGGGTCCCCACATCTGCGGTCCCCTCCAAGGTTTCTCATTGTCCCATTGGGTTGAGTTGTTCCTTGCTCTGATGTGGGATCTGAGCCAAGGATGTCGTTGTGGCTTGTGCAGCCCTTTGAGACACTTGTGATTTAGGGCTATTTAAGTAAATATTGATTAATTGATTGACTGATTGAACTTTGTCCAGTGCCTGCAAATTTTGGACCAATCAAATTTGTCTCCGAGCGGCAGTCAAACGCACACGTCAACTGTCTGATAAAAAGTCACAGTATTTTACTCACTTTGAGCGCACCTGTGTATAAGCCGCACCCAAAGAAAATCCATATATTAATTGCACCGGACAATAAGTCGCAGATACTGTATATATGTTTTGAAATGAGTTATTTACACAGAACTATTCAGTAAATGTTTATTTACATACCTTAATTGTTTCAAAACAGTGTCTGCAAGACGGCAGTAAAACGGCTGATCAAACAAAACAGAGGTCATCGTCATGGACCGAGATAGCTGAAGCTAGCTCTCCAATCAGCTAAACAGCTTTACCGAGGAATTTGTGAAAGTGAAAACATACAAAAATAATGCCATTGTAAGTTAATAATACTAACACAGACACTCGCAAACGTGTTAGCATGTTAGCTAATGCTAAGAACGCTAGCTTCAATACATTACGATAGCACGTACAGATATGCATGAAAACACACGGGACGGTTTAGTAAGCAATAATTGTTTTAGTTATATTGTAAAACTTACAAACGTTTGGATTGATGAATGAAGAGTCCTTTCGAACCTGTGGTTCAAGGTACTGAACAGGAAGTACATTTTCAAGCCGCAAGCACATGCAGTGAGCGAACTCGTCCAAAAGATGGCAGCGTTGGAAAAACAATAACACCTTTTTCAGTGTCTGTCGGCCTAATTTGAAAACTATTTGTTGAATACTAAAACATTATGGCTTTTAATGAAGGAAAATCCATAAATCAGAAGCACCGTTTTATAAGCCGCAGGGTCCAAAGCGGCTTATAGTCCTGAAAATACAGTCGTTTTTTATGTTTTTTTGGGGGGGGTGTTATCTAGGAAACAAACACCAGTATCAGTTATGATAAGATGTAGAGCAGAATCCTTTAATGTACACAAATATTACCCTATTGGTGGGAAATATTCAGAAAAATTTGCTACAATTACATTTGTTGTTGTGTCATCGTAAACATTCCATAAGGCGGTGCCAATTTTCCATGTTTTGGCAGAGACATCACTAGTTAGAATTGTCTCTCCCCTTAAAAAAAAGGTGCAATTTTAACAATATTAAAAAATACACAAATAAGCAAGGATAAAATGCGCCAACGTGTTAGCACATTAGCTAATGCTCACGACTCTAGCTTCATTACATTACATAAGCGCTTACAAATATGCATGAAAACACTCCTACAGACGTCACACGTGGGACGGTTTAATAAGTATAAATAGTTTTAGTTATATTGTAAAACTTAAAAACGTCGCTTAGAGTGATGAATGAAGAATCCATACAAGTAGAAACGCTATGGACGGCGAGAAAACTGAACGACACTTCTACTTCCGGTTTAAAGCACGAAATGGAAGGACACTGCAGCACCTGCAGTGAGCAAACACATCCTAAATATGGTGCAAAAATAATAAAACACCTTGTATGCGCTTGTTTGTTTTTTTGTTTTTTACTGTTTGTATTATGGCCATCAGCGAATAAAAACCCATACATTATCCGCACCGTTTTATAAGCCGCAGGATTTAAAGTGTTGGGAAAAAAGTAACGGCTTACAGTTATGTTATACGATCCTGAGCCGTTTGGCTATAAAAGTTAGCATGGTAACAGTTAGCATGTGTCAAGCACCAAGTCATATGACGGAGGTGTTCGGCTGCAAAATTGGTGACAAAAAGTTAGCATGCTAACAAATAGCATCTGTTAAGTCCCAAGTTACACGAGTCTGGCTTAGTGATCAGAATCAGCTTTATTGTCATTACGCAAGGTAACGAGATTGAGGCCATTCCATACAGTGTGATGTGTGCATGCTAGAAAAACAATGTGCAAATATATAAAAATATAAAAAATGTAGAAGTGCAATGAATATGGTGTGAAATGAATATATACATGAAAAAGAAAAAAAAAAATACTGAGCCAATCGATACTGAACAGTACGGTCTGCTAGTTTTGGTCTTGTCTGGTGACCAATGTTACTGCAGTATTGGTATTTTTACTTCATTTTATGCTTAATTTCCAAGCATAAAAATGCTTATTTTCAGGGGAAAATGACACAGAATATGCTTTGTCACCAATAACACAAAGCTAATTTATGAATGTTGTGTTCAGACAGCTGAGCATATACTTATTGATAGGGATTTCTGATAATATCGGACTGCCGATATTATCGGCCGATAAATGCTTTAAAATGTAATATCGGAAATTATCGGTATCGGTTTCAAAATTATCGGTATCGGTTTCAAACAGTAAAATGTATGACTTTTTAAATGCCGCTGTGTACACGGACGTCGGGAGACGTACAGAACGCCAATAAACCTTAAAGGCACTTCTTTTGCGTGCCGGCCCAGTCACATAATATCTACGGCTTTTCACACACACACAAGTGAATGCAAAGCATACTTGGTCAACAGCTATACAGGTCTCACTGAGGGTGGCCGTATAAACAACTTTAACACTGTCACAAATATGTGCCACACTGTGAACCCACACCAAACAAGAATGACAAACACATTTCGGGAGAAAATCCGCACCGTAACACAACATAAACACAACAGAACAAATACCCAGAATCCCTTGCAGCACTAACTCTTCCGGGGCTACAATATACACCCCCCCGCTACCCCCTACGCCCCCCACCCCGAACTCAAGCCTGCCCCCCCCCCTAACCCCACCCACCTCAACCTCCTCATGCTCTCTCAGGGAGAGCATGACCCAAATTCCAAGCTGCTGTTTTGAGGCATGTTTAAAAAAAAAAAAAATGCACTTTGTGACTTCAATAATAAATATGGCAGTGCCATGTTGGCATTTTTTTCCATAACTTGAGTTGATTTATTTTGGAAAACCTTGTTACATTGTTTAATTCCACGACTGTATATAACGGTATCGGTTGATATCGGAATCGGTAATTAAGAGTTGGACAATATCGGAATATCGGATATTGGCAAAAAAGCCATTATCGGACATCTCTACTTATTGACCTACATTGCATTGGTTTTAGTATCTTTAATATACAAAATCATACATGCCAACCTTGAGACCTCCGATTTCGGGAGGTGGGGGGAGGGGGTGGGGGTGGGCGTGGTCGGGGTGGGACGGGGGCGTGGTTGGGGGCGTGGCTAAAAGGGGAGGAGTATATTTAAAGCTAGAATTCACCAAGTCAAGTATTTCATATATATATATATATATATATCCATCCATCCATTTTCTACCGCTTATTCCCTTTGGGGTCGCGGGGGCGCTGGAGCCTATCTCAGCTACAATCGGGCGGAAGGCGGGGTACACCCTGGACAAGTCGCCACCTCATCGCAGGGCCATATATATATATATATATATATATATATATATATAAGAAATACTTGACGTTCAGTGAATTTTAGCTATATATATATATATATATATATATATATATATATATATATATATATATATAATAAATACTTAAATTTCAGTGTTCATTTATTTACACATATACACACACATAACACTCATCTACTCATTGTTGAGTTAAGGGTTGAATTGTCCATCCTTGTTCTATTCTCAGTCACTATTATTCGAACCATGCTGAACACCTTCTCTGATGATGCATTGCTGTGTGGCACGCACAAAAGTGCTTTCATCAAATGCACTAGATGGCAGTATTGTCCTGTTTAAGAGTGTCACAACATTGCTGTTTACGGCAGACGAACTGCTTTACGGTATACAAAAACGTGACTGCTGTTGTTGTGTGTTGTTGCCACGCTGGGAGGACGTTAATGAAACTGCCTAACAATAAACTCACATAAGAAACCAAGAACTCGCCCTCCATCATTCTATAGTTATAACGTGATTGGGCAGGTACGCTTTTTTATATTGTGGAGGACCTGAGTCTGCCTGAATTTCGGGAGATTTTCGGGAGAAAATTTGTCCCGGGAGGTTTTCGGGAGAGGCGCTGAATTTCGGGAGTCTCCCGGAAAATCCGGGAGGGTTGGCAAGTATGACAAAATGTATATCAAGTAGCCATCATTTCTTTAGTTTTTGCGTTTTTTGCAATTTGGGCACCCTCCGGTGTAGATTATCAGCCATCAGGTCATATCCAGTAGTCCAAGAAGGTTGAATGGAACTCCAGTTTCCTCCATTCACCCTTTGCTGAGAGTTGAAAACTCCTTTCACACAAATAAAAGTAATTAGGCCGATTATTCTTACGAGGTGTCCCTTATTTTGTGTCAGGGAGTTGGCAACCCGGCCAGCGGTTGAGGTAGTCGGCTGGCCGTAAGTCCAATGTCTTTCCCTGCGAGACTAAGCAGGGTAAGTGCTATTAAAAATGGATGGTTTCTGGCCCAATAGAGCAAAGATAGTAAATAATCTGGATGCGACGCGGATGTGAAATGCGGCTATAAACCCCCCCTGCCCCGCCCCCCCGGAGAATTAAGGATATTGGTGCAACAACCCAGCACTTGTGTTGCATTTGTAAAGAAAGCGGACCGACTTTATGTCTGCGCTGGAGTTCATCTTACTTTGTGGACTTCATAGCAAAACTCTGCAGCCTCCCCGCTTCTTATTTCGCATTCAGCGGGCCATAAAATTCTTTACTCACGTCGACTTGCTGAGCGCGCAGTGCGCCGCTTGCCTGCAGGCGGTGTTCAGAGGCGGGCCTGCGGGCGTTGCTGTGCTTTTCATCATCTCCAACCTTCAGAGCGTGCCCGTAGGAGGGGGACCGCGCTACAGTCGGTCCTTTTGACCTCTGACGCACCGCGTCTGTCGTCCTCTCTGGTAATCCGATAAAGTGCGACCGCGCGGTGTCCCGCGGAACGCCCCCCCCTCCGACAGATGCCTTTTGGAGGACGCGGGTGCAGAAAAAGCGGCGCTTAAACGCACACAAACGCACTCTCGCCCAAGTCAGGCCTGGGCTTAGTACTCGGAAGGAGAACTTTGTGACTCGGTAAGCAGAATTTACTCGCCGGCTGACGGTACGTGCGAGATAAGGCACACCCGCGCCCACCAAAAAACACAACGGCGATAACAGAAACGGGAATCGATAAAGCTATACGGCTATTCTGTTGTCAGGATTGTGCAACAAGAGCAATTCCTCGCACGGGTCAAGAAATAAGGGATAGCGCGTGTTCCGCTCGTCCTGAAAACGGCGCGTCGATTCGACACCCGGGGGGGGGGGGGGGGGTCGACTTGGACCACGTGACACCGAGCCTGCAAAATACTTCCGATCGGTTGATTTGTGAGACAAATAAAAGTACTTTATCCCATACTTGCCAACCCTCCCGAATTTTCCGGGAGACTCCCGAAATTCAGCGCCTCTCCCGAGAACCTCCCGGGACAAATATTCTCCCGAAAATCTCCCGATTTTCAGCCGGAGCTGGAAGCCACGCCCCCTCCAGCTCCATGCGGACCTGAGTGAGGACAGCCTTTTTTCATGACGGGAGGACAACAGGGTGACAAGAACTAAATCATCCAGACTAGAGATACATTGTATTATTATGTTTATCTTACCTAAAAATAAATATATTTATTAATATGAAAAAAAAACTAAATACATTTTTACTATATTTTGTTAAAAACATCAAAATTAATTGTATTTTTCTTTGTATTTTTTTCCTGACTCCTTATTACATCCAGCCATAGAATTATACATTAAAATAAACATATTTTAAATAATTGATTTTAAATGATCATAATAATTCATTTAAAATGACCATATTTAATTATTAAAATAATTGCTTGTTTATCAACAACTTTAGCATTTTATTCATTACATTTTGAAACTATATATATATATATATATATATATATATATATATATATATATATATATATATATATATATATATATATATATATATATATATGGATATATATATATATAGATATCTACATCCTGAAAATATACAAACAAAACTGTGTTTGGATAATTGATACTTCAAACTTGCATAAATAAATATTAAGGAATATAACATAACTTGGCTTCTGAGAGTTTCAAAATGTAATGAATAAAATGCTAAAGTTGTTGATAAACAAGCAATTATTTTAATAATTAAATATGGTCATTTTAAATGAATTATTATGATTATATATATATATATATATATATATATATATATATATATATATATATATATATATATATATAAATATATACACAGGTAAAAGCCAGTAAATTAGAATATTTTGAAAAACTTGATTTATTTCAGTAATTGCATTCAAAAGGTGTAACTTGTACATTATATTTATTCATTGCACACAGACTGATGCATTCAAATGTTTATTTCATTTAATTTTGATGATTTGAAGTGGCAACAAATGAAAATCCAAAATTCCGTGTGTCACAAAATTAGAATATTACTTAAGGCTAATACAAAAAAGGGATTTTTAGAAATGTTGGCCAACTGAAAAGTATGAAAATGAAAAATATGAGCATGTACAATACTCAATACTTGGTTGGAGCTCCTTTTGCCTCAATTACTGCGTTAATGCGGCGTGGCATGGAGTCGATGAGTTTCTGGCACTGCTCAGGTGTTATGAGAGCCCAGGTTGCTCTGATAGTGGCCTTCAACTCTTCTGCGTTTTTGGGTCTGGCATTCTGCATCTTCCTTTTCACAATACCCCACAGATTTTCTATGGGGCTAAGGTCAGGGGAGTTGGCGGGCCAATTTAGAACAGAAATACCATGGTCCGTAAACCAGGCACGGGTAGATTTTGCGCTGTGTGCAGGCGCCAAGTCCTGTTGGAACTTGAAATCTCCATCTCCACAGAGCAGGTCAGCAGCAGGAAGCATGAAGTGCTCTAAAACTTGCTGGTAGACGGCTGCGTTGACCCTGGATCTCAGGAAACAGAGTGGACCGACACCAGCAGATGACATGGCACCCCAAACCATCACTGATGGTGGAAACTTTACACTAGACTTCAGGCAACGTGGATCCTGTGCCTCTCCTGTCTTCCTCCAGACTCTGGGACCTCGATTTCCAAAGGAAATGCAAAATTTGCATGGTTGGGTGATGGTTTGGGGTGCCATGTCATCTGCTGGTGTCGGTCCACTCTGTTTCCTGAGATCCAGGGTCAACGCAGCCGTCTACCAGCAAGTTTTGGAGCACTTCATGCTTCCTGCTGCTGACCTGCTCTATGGAGATGGAGATTTCAAGTTCCAACAGGACTTGGCGCCTGCACACAGCGCAAAATCTACCCGTGCCTGGTTTACGGACCATGGTATTTCTGTTCTAAATTGGCCCGCCAACTCCCCTGACCTTAGCCCCATAGAAAATCTGTGGGGTATTGTGAAAAGGAAGATGCAGAATGCCAGACCCAAAAACGCAGAAGAGTTGAAGGCCACTATCAGAGCAACCTGGGCTCTCATAACACCTGAGCAGTGCCAGAAACTCATCGACTCCATGACACGCCGCATTAACGCAGTAATTGAGGCAAAAGGAGCTCCAACCAAGTATTGAGTATTGTACATGCTCATATTTTTCATTTTCCTACTTTTCAGTTGGCCAACATTTCTAAAAATCCCTTTTTTGTATTAGCCTTACACAATATTCTAATTTTGTGACACACGGAATTTTGGATTTTCATTTGTTGCCACTTCAAATCATCAAAATTAAATGAAATAAGCATTTGAATGCATCAGTCTGTGTGCAATGAATAAATATAATGTACAAGTTACACCTTTTGAATGCAATTACTGAAATAAATCAAGTTTTTCAAAATATTCTAATTTACTGGCTTTTACCTGTATATACATATATATATATATGAAATACTTGACTTGGTGAATTCTAGCTGTCAATATACTCCTCCCCTCTAAACCACGCCCCGCCCCACCACCGACCACGCCCCCACCTCCTGAAATCGGAGGTCTCAAGGTTGGCAAGTATACTTTATCCCAGCATAATGAGGCGGTGTTTGGAGACTTATTAGGCACACATTGTGATTAAGCTCAAATGAATCGTAGAAATCCTCCGTCTTAACGAGTGGAACGCCACACCCAGCAGGCGCCAGACATTGATACAACGTTGATTATACATACGTGTGCTTTAAAACTGACTTTGAAACAACGTTACACACAATAGTTTTATTTGTAAATTGAGACAACGTTGGTGTCCAACGTTGGATCCACGTTGTTGGTTGGGAAATGACCAAAATTCAATGGTCAAATCAACGTCAGAACCCAACATTGATTAAAAGCCGTCAAAAAGCATGTTGTTTCAAACATTTGTGTTGAAGAATATTGGTTGGGGAAAGACCACATTTCAATGGTCAAATCAACCTGACATTGATTGAACGTCGTCAAACAGCATGCTGTTTCAACGTTAGGTCTGAGTTGTAGAATATTGGTTGGGAAATGTTCAAAATTCAATGATCAGTTCAGCGTCAGAACTCGACATTGGTTAAAAGTCGTCAAAAAGGCATGTTATAACGTTGTGTTTGTGTTGTAGAATATTGGTTGGTAAGTGACCAAATTTCAATGGTCAAATCAACGTCAGAACCCAACATTGATTAAAAGCCGTCAAAAAGCATGTTGTTTCAAACATTTGTGTTGTAGAATATTGGTTGGGGAAAGACCACATTTCAATGGTCAAATCAACCTGACATTGATTGAACGTCGTCAAACAGCATGCTGTTTCAACGTTAGGTCTGAGTTGTAGAATATTGGTTGGGAAATGATCAAAATTCAATGATCAGTTCAGCGTCAGAACCCGACATTGGTTAAACGTCGTCAAAAAAGCATGTTGTTTTAATGTTGTTTTTGTGTTGTAGAGTATTGGTTGGGAAGTGACCAAATTTCAATGGTCAAATCAATGTCAGAACCCGACATTGATAGAACGTCGTCAAACAGCATGTTGTTTCAATGTTAGGTCTGAGTTGTAGAATATTGGTTGGAAAATGTCCACATTTCAATGTTCAATTTAATGTCAGAACCCGACATTGATTAAACGTTGTCAAGAAGCATGTTGTTTCAACGTTAGGTCTGAGTTGTAGAATATTGGTTGGGAAATGATCAAAATTCAATGGTCAAATCAACGTCAGAACCCAACATTGATTGAATGTTGTCAAACAGCATGTCGTTTCAACGTTGAGTCTGAGTTGTAGAATATTGGTTGGGAAATGATCAAAATTCAATGGTCAGTTCAGCGTCAGAACCCGACATTGATTAAACGTCGTCAAAAAAGCATGTTGTTTTAACGTTGTGTTTGTGTTGTAGAGTATTGGTTGGGAAGTGACCAAATTTCAATAGTCAAATCAACATCAGAACCCAATATTGATTAAACGTCGTCAAAAAGCATGTTGTTTCAATGTTAAGTTTGAGTTGTAGAATATTGGCTGGAAAATGGAAAAAATTCAATGGTCTCATCAATGTCAGAACCCAACATTGATTGAACATCGTCAAACAGCATGTTATTTCAACGTTAGGTCTGAGTTGTAGAATATTGGTTGGGAAATGATCAAAATTCCAATGATCAGATCAGCGTCAGAACCCGACATTGGTTAAACGGCGTCAAAAAGCATGTTGTTTCAACGTTAGGTCTGAGTTGTAGAATATTGTTTGGGAAATTATCAAAATTCAATGGTCAAATCAACGTCAGAACCCAACATTGATTGAACGTCGTCAAACAGCATGTTGTTTCAACGTTGTATTTGTGTTGTAGAGTATTGGCTGGGAAGTGACCAAATTTCAATGGTCAAATCAACGTCAGAACCCAACATTGATTGAACGTCGTCAAACAGCATGCTGTTTCAACGTTAGGTCTGAGTTGTAAAATATTGGTTGGGAAATGATTCAAATTCAATGGTTAGTTCAGTGTCAGAACCCAACATTGGTTAAACGACGTCAAAAAAAGCATGTTGTTTCAACGTTAGGTCTGAGTTGTAGAATACTGGTTGGGAAATTATCAAAATTCAATGGTCAGTTCAGTGTCAGAAGTCAACATTAGTTAAACTTTGTCAAAAAAGCATGTTGTTTCAACATTGTGTTTATATTGTAGAGTATTGGTTGGGAAATGACCAAATGTCAATGGTCAAATCAACATCATACCAACATTGAATAAACGAAATTTAAAAAAGATGTTGTTTCAATGTTGTTTTTGTGTTGTAGAATATTGGTTGGGAAATGACCAAAATTCATTGGTCAGTTCAGCGTCAGAACCCGACATTGGTTAAACGTAGTCAACGTTGTGTTTGTGTTGTCGAGTATTGGTTGTGAAATGACCAAATTTCAATGGTCAAATCAGCGTCTTACCTGACATTGAATAAACGTTGTCAAAAAGCATGTTGTTTCAATGCTGTATTTGTATTGCAGAACATTACTTGGTAAGTGACCAAATGTCAATGGTCAAATCAACGTCACAACCTGACATTGATTAAACGTTGTCAAAAAGCATGTTGTTTTAATGTTATGTTTGAGTTGTAGAGTATTGGTTGGGAAATTACCAACTTGCAATGCTTAAATCAACGTCACAACCCAACATTGATTAAACGTACCGGTAGTCAAAAAGCATGTTTCAACATTATGTTCGTGTTGTAGAATATTGATTGGGAAATGGCCACATTTCAATGATCAAATCAACGTCACAACCTGACATCGGTTAAACGTCGTCAAAAAGCATGTTGTTTCAATGTTATGTTTGAGTTGTAGAATATTGGTTGGGAAACAACCACATTTCAATGGTCAAATCAACGTCACAACCTTACATTGATTAATCGTAGTCAAAAAGCATGTTGTTTCAAAGGTGTATTTGTGTTGTATAACATTGGTTGGGAAATGACCACATTTCAATGATAAAATCAACGTCACAACCTGACGTTGGTTAAACGTTGTCAAAAACCATGTTTCAGCATTATGTTTGTGTTGTAGAATATTGGTTGGGATTTTACCACATTTCAATGGTCAAATCAACTTCAGAACCTGACATTGATTAAAATTCGTCAAAAAGCATGTTGTTTTAACGTTGTATTTGTGTTGTAGAATATTGGCTGGGAAATGACCAACTTTCAACGGTCAAATCAACGTCATACCTGAAATTGAATAAACGTAGTCAAAAAGCATGTTGTTTCTATGCTGTATTTGTATTGCAGAACAATACTTGGGAAGTGACCAAATTTCAATTGTCAAATCAACGTCACAACCCAACATTGATTAAACGTCATCAAAAAGGATGTTGTTTCAATGTTATGTTTGAGTTGTAGAATATTGGTTGGGAAACGACCACATTAAAATGGTCAAATCAACGTCACAACCTGACATTGATTAAACGTCGTCAAAAAGGATGTTGTTTCAACGTTGTTTTTGTGTTGTAGAATATTGGTTGGGAAGTGACCACACTTCAATGATCAAATCAAAGTCACATTCTGACATTGAATAAAAGTCGTCAAAAAGCATGTTGTTTCAATGTTAGATCTGAGTTGCAGAATATTGGTTTGGGAAATTATCAGAATTCAATGGCCAGTTCAGGTCTGAGTTGTAGAATATTAGTTGGGAAATGACCAGTCTGACCATGTCCACAGTGATGGATCAGATGCCAAGGAAAATCATTGACTTTTGGTAGAAAATGAGTACGGACTGGATTTTTGACGTCAAGCTATCCAGGCTACAGTAGGGAAGAGATTCGAGTGGCGTCATTCCTGGGTGGGTCTCACATGAGAGGAAGAAGGGTCAATCATCTTGCAATGCACTCTGCTGAAAATGATGGAAAGCGCCACTCTACAGAGCAACTGACACTGTGGTCACAAAACACATTTTAAGATATTCAACAATCTACTGCCATCTGGTGGCTTAAGTGGATAGTGCATTATCCCAATGTGTCAACACATGGGACCATGTAAATTAACTTCGTAGTTAACTACAAAGTTCTTTAGGTTAGGGAAGATTCTAGATGGTGATATCACGGTCAAAGCATGGGGGTGGGGCACCTCCTGAAGGAATATTTACAGTAAAAACAAAAACTAATTGTAATTAGTTTTTGTTATTTCAGAATAATCCTTACCAATACAGTAATATTTGTATACATTTAAATTACCGAAAATTCCTGACTATAAGCTGCTATTTTTTTTGCTATGCTTTAAACCAGCTAATTTATGGAATTTTCTTCGCTGATGGACATAATACAAATAGTTTTAAAAAAACATGTTGAATAGGTGTGTCATTCTGTTGTGCTATGGTTCCATCCTTTGGACAAGTCCGCTGCATTTCCCTTCTGTTTAGACTGAGCTTTCAGCCGGAAGAACAAGTGCCGTTCCGTTTTCTACCCGTCCATAGCGTTTCTACTCGTATGGATTTTTCATTCATCACTCCAAGCAGCGTTTGTACGTTTTACAATATAACTAAAACCGTTCATAATTACTAAACCGTCCCATGTGTGATGTCTGTATGAGTGTTTTCATGCATATGTGTACGTGCTATCGTAACGTAATCAAGTGAGCGTAGTTAGCATTAGCTAAAATTCCAAAAAAGTGTCTGTGTTAGTATTATTAACTTCTTTTGGTATTGTTTCAGTTTCACAAATTCACAAATTGGAGTTATTGAGTCTGTTTAGCTGATTGGAGGGCAAGCTCCAGCAGCTAGTGAGTCCATGACGACAACTTCTGTTTTGTTTGATCATCCGTTTTACTGCTCTGTTACCGTTTTGAAACAATTAAGGTATAAATTGTATAAAAATAAACATTAAAAGCATTTTACGGTGTCCATCCATCCATTTTCTACCGCTTGTCCCTTTTGGGGTCGCGGGGGGTGCTGGAGCCCATCTCAGCTGCATTCGGGCGGAAGGCGGGGTACACCCTGGACAAGTCGCCACCTCATCACAGGGCCAACACAGATAGACAACATTCACACTCACATTCACACACTAGGGACCATTTAGTGTTGCCAATCAACCTATTCCCAGGTGCATGTCTTTGGAGGTGGGAGGAAGCCGGAGTACCCGGAGGGAACCCACGCAGTCACGGGGAGAACATGCAAACTCCACACAGAAAGATCCCGAGCCCGGGATTGAACTCAGGACTACTCAGGACCTTGGTATTGTGAGGCACATGCACTAACCCCTGTTCCACCGTGCTGCCCCATGTAAATAACTAATTTTGCAATGTATATACAGTATATACATATATATATTAGGGTTGTACGGTATACCGGTACTCGTGAATCATATTCGGTACTAAACCGTCTCTAAAAAGTACTTCACAATGTAAACAAACGCCATTGGTGGATCTACACCTGACATCAACTGTAATGATACCAAGTGCAGGTGCATATCTAGTTGACACTCTTTTGATTACATAGATATTTTTTTAGCATCACAAAATCTTCTTTCGTTTTTTTTAAAGTTTATATTTGTCATGTCTGTTGATCATGTTTTTGTTTGGCTATGTTCTGTTTGGTTATAAGACTCTTTTTAGTTCCTGTTTACGCTCTATTGTTGGTTACCATGTCAACCCATTAGTTTCACCTGTTTCACGTTTTGGACTCACGCACCTGTCACTAATCATGTCACTATTATTTAAGCTTGTAGTTGCCAGGCAGTCGGCCTGGCGACATTACCGCTGTTATCTGATGATACTTCTGATACTTCTGATGCTAATGCCTGTTCATAGTTTATGCTTCATGCCATGCCACATAAGTTTTGTTTTTTCATGTCACAGTTAGCGAGTTTTGTTTCATGTTCATAGATTCTGCCTTTGTGCTAGTTTTTGTTTGTTATACAAGTTTGTATCTCCGCCTTGTGCGCGCCTTTTGTTTTGTTCTTTTTGGAGTTAAGAATAAATCATGTCGTTACCTGCAAGCCTTGTCCGGTCCAGTCGTTTTGCACCCAGGGAAAGAAATCCACGCATTAATTTGCGTCGCCATAGTCCACGTCGTGACAATATTATGTTTATAAAGTCAGTAAATACGTCCCTGGACACATGAGGACTTTGAATATGACCAATGTATGATCCTGTAACTACTTGGTATCGGATTGATACCCAAATTTGTGGTATCATCCAAAACTAATGTAAAGTATCCAAACAACAGAAGAATAAGTGATTATTACATTTTAACAGAAGTGTAGATAGAACATGTTAAAAGAGAAAATCAGCAGATATTAACAGTAAATGAACAAGTAGATTAATGATTCATTTTCTACCACTTGTCCTTAATAATGTTGACAAACTAATAGGTAGATAAATGACACAATATGTTACTGCATATGTCAGCAGACTAATTAGGAGCCTTTGTTTGCTTATTTACTACTAAAAGACAAGTAGTCTAGAATGTTCACTATTTTATATAAGGACTAAATTGCAATAATAAACATATGTTTAATGTAGATTTTTTTGTCGAAATAAAGACAATAATGCCATTTTTTGTGGTCCCCTTTATTTAGAAAAGTATCGACATACATTTTGATACCGGTACAACACTAATATAGTCTTATAGTCTGGTGCGGCAAATATATGGATTTTATTTTTTATTTTTTCCATTCATCCATTTTTTACCGTTTGCCCCTTTTTTTCTAAAACTTAGTGATAATGGCTTACGAACCGGTGCAATTATTGCCAATATTTCAGAATAATTCTTGCCAAACTGTAATATTTGTGTACATTTTAAATCCTACTGACCCACATCTACGAGTGACTGTTTTGTAACTGTGGAGGGAGATGGGGCCAGCGCTGTCTGCAGGAGCAAAGGTCACCGCCTCTGTCCATGGTGCTGAGGACAGAGCACCATCAGACGGCACTGACGGCGAGACACAGCTGGCAGGTGATTCGATTTCACAGGTGGTGCGTGTTAATCTAATCGTCTGTTGTCTTTAACAGTACGCGGCCCGGTAGCGGGGGGGGAGAGAGGATACGGACGTGGCTGAAAAGTCGCGTCCTGCTGGAGAGAGAACTTTATTTAAAACCTTGTTAAAACCTGCACGCCGTGTCTGACAACGAGGAAGCAACTTTCACAGTCTTTAAAAATTAAAAAAAAAAAAATTTACTATTAATGTATTTATTAATTTATTTACAGACAGACATAGGTTTGTATTTCATTATCTTTTCTTTTGTTAATATCAGAGACCATTCTGCACAAAGGTAATCCCGAGAAGCACACAGTTTATGGACAGAGACCCCCAATAATAACACTCTTTTGAACGGCTCTCTAAAAAGTTAAAGTTAAAGTTAAAGTACCAATGATTGTCACACACACACTAGGTGTGGCGAGATTATTCTCTGCATTTGACCCATCACCCTTGATCACCCCCTGGGAGGTGAGGGGAGCAGTGGGCAGCAGCGGTGGCCGCGCCCGGGAATCATTTTGGTGATTTAACCCCCAATTCCAACCCTTGATGCTGAGTGCCAAGCAGGGAGGTAATGGGTCCCATTTTTTTATAGTCTTTGGCAGAGGTGTGGACTCGAGTCACATGACTTGGACTCGAGTCAGACTCGAGTCATGAATTTGATGACTTTAGACTCGACTTGACAAAATGTAAAAAGACTTGCAACTCGACTTAGACTTTAACATCAATGACTTGTGACTTCACTTGGACTTGAGCCTTTTGAATTGACATGACTTGACATGACTTGCTACTTTCCCCAAAACCCAAAGATGAAAAAGTTATTCGGGAGCGCTCCGTATTTTTCATTGTGTACTTGTCTATCAGCGTTGCGTGTGTCAGCTGGTGTGGTCTCAGTACAACAGCCAATCAAATTAGATCTACTTTGTTTTCATCACACAGCATTCATCCAATCAAATTGCAGGACAACCAACGAAGAAGACATGTCCAAACCACACGCCAGTGAACAAAAAATGATACCTAAAATAATTTTGTTTGGGTATAAAAATTACGAGGTGGTCAACACAAAACGGTTTGCAGTATGCAACACATGCGGTTCGAAAATGACTGATGGAGAGGCAACAACTTCCAACTTCGTCCGGCATTTGAAGTTGCACAAAGAACGGTAAGTTTTGAATGTAAGATAACGTTTATTGGCTAAGTAACGTGACTTTTATTTGCTGTGTAGTTAAATCAGTGAGGCTGTAAACTCACTGCTAACATTATAACGTTATTGCAAACACGGGAATCTGTTGCAGTTCACTACCTTATTCATACTTTTTGTTCAGTGATTTTTTTTAAGCAGGGTTACGTTAGTCAATATATCACACGTAACGTTAGACGGCGGTCAGCAGCACCGCGTATTTTAGCCACCTAAAAAAAGACAAAAATAGTCAAATAAAGGTCAGTTAAAATGTATACTATATTATGAATATGTGTACCGTTTTAGCTAGCTTTCTGACATACTGTTGGTTGTTTACCTCAGTGGTCCCCAACCACCGGGCTGCGGCCCGCTACTGGTCCGTGGATCGATTGGTATCGGGCCGCACAAGAAATAATTGTTTTTCTTTTCTTTTTTTAATTAAATCAACATAAAAAACACAAGATACACTTACAAGTAGTGCACCAACCCAAAACAACTCTCTCCCCCCTTTTGTTCTGGGCATTGAACATGAAGACTCTTCCTTCACTGTTCCGAGTGGCCATGAGAGTCTTGGCAGTGCCTGCCTCCAGTGCTCCAGTGGAGCGAGTTTTGAGCCATGGTGGCATCATACTACGGCCCCATCGTGCACAAATGACTGACAGACTCTTGGCTAATTTGGTCTTTTGCAGATGCAATGCAGCATAGGACCCTGACATATAAAAAGTACAACTTTTTTGTTATGTTCACGTATATGTCATGTTTTTTCAATGTTAACACTTTTGTACAAATAAGTACATTTGCACTTTATTTTTCAATGTGTTTGTTCTGTAAAGGAATGAGTTAATGTTTAAAATGACTGGTTAATAGTGCTATTATAAAGTGCAATGTCAGCACAATTTTCTTTCCTGCAATTTAAAATGCACTTGTTTTAATAAATAAATACAGCGTTTGAAAAGCATACACAATCTGTGTTAATATATTAGTCTGTGGTTAAAAGGACTTGAAAGGACTCGAAACTCAAAATGCAGGACTTAGGACTTGACTTGAGACTTTCCAGTCTTGACTTTGGACTTGACTCGGGGCTTGCCTGTCTTGACTCGGGACTTGACTCGGACTTGAGGGCAAAGACTTGAGACTTACTTGTGACTTGCAAAACAATGACTTGGTCCCACCTCTGGTCTTTGGTATGACTCGGCCGGGGTTTGAACTCACAACCTACCGATCTCAGGGCGGACACTCTAACCACTAGGCCACTGAGTAGGTCTAAAATGGTACGACTCCCTTCAAATATCCATAGATCCCATCTCACTTATAAAACATGTTGCAAAAATTAAAGTAGATGAAAAAAACGCCTTTTTGTTCGCTTCCAACCCCACCAAGACTAGAATGTGCAGCAGCGACCCAAAAGCGTCAAAAAGCGTCAAAAAGCGCCGTGGTGTTTAATGCACTTTGATCAGTATTTGTGACACTTCCGACCCTTTTCTCTTGTGCCCGTTAGAGGTTTTGAATAATAAAAGGAGAAATTGCTCTAATGTGCTCTTAGCATTCTTGGTTTTTGTACGTCGGGAGGGGGAGTCGCACGTCTTTGTTAAAAGATGTTCCTCTTTTCGGGAAGGCGACGCTCGAGGGGGCCTTCCAATCAGAGCGCTTCTTCTAAGGTGAGACGGAGAATGTTCCCTCGTGCTCCTTACATCTCAGTGTTGTGGTGAGCGCAGTGAAAACTGACGTTATTTCTTCCACTTTGAGTAGGAGAATAGAGACGACGGGGTACTTTTTTTTTTTTCTTTTTTCTACAGGGAAGAACATGAAAAGGTTAAGGCAAATCATATCGAACTTAAATCTCCAAAAGGCCAGACTCTTTTCTTACTTTCACCTTTCGTCTTGAAGGCAACCTTTTCACTTTATTTCAACTGTGTAGGAAGGAAACAGAGAGAGAATACAGAAATCATTGTTGTTTATTTTTACTTTGGCTACACTGTTTTATGGCTAATAATTAGAGATGTCCGATAATACCGATAAATGCCTTAAAATGTAATATCGGAAATTATCGGTATCGGTTTCAAAAGGCTAAATGTATGACTTTTTAAAACGCTGCTGTACAGACGTAGGGAGAAGTACAGAGCGCTATCTATCCATCCATCCATATTCTTCCGCTTATCCGAGGTCGGGTCGCGGGGGCAGCAGCCTAAGCAGGGAAGTCCAGACTTTCCTCTCCCCAGCCACTTCGTCCAGCTCTTCCCGGGGGATCCCGAGGCGTTCCCAGGCCATTCGGGAGACATAGTCTTCCAAACGTGTCCTGGGTCTTCCCCGGGGCCTCCTATTGGTCGGACGTGCCCTAAACACCTCCCTAGGGAGGCGTTCGGGTGGCATCCTGACCAGATGCCCGAACCACCTCATCTGGATCCTCTCCATGTGGCTTTACTTTGAGCTCCCAGAGCTTAAAGTTAAAGTTAAAGTACCAATGATTGTCACACACACACACTAGGTGTGGTGAAATTTGTCCTCTGCATTTGACCCATCCCCTTGATCACCCCCTGGGAGATGAGGGGAGCAGTGAGCAACAGGGTGGCCGCGCCTGGGAATCACTTTTGGTGATTTAACCCCCAATTCCAACCCTTGATGCTGAGTGCCAAGCAGGGAGGTAATGGGTCCCATTTTTATAGTCTTTGGTATGACTCGGCCGGGGTTTGAACTCACAACCTACCGATCCTAGGGCGGATACTCGGCTGGATGGGAAAGCCCAAGGAACTCAGTGGAGATCTAAGAATGAGTTTAGAATTAGGATTAACATTAAGGCTCTTTTTCTACGGCTCACATTATAGACCAGGGGTCCATCCATCCATCCATCTTCTTCCGCTTATCCGAGGTCAGGTCGCGGGGGCAGCAGCCTAAGCAGGGAAGCCCAGACTTTCCTCTCCCCAGCCACTTCGTCCAGCTCTTCCCGGGGGATCCCGAGGCATTCCCAGGACAGCCGGGAGACATAGTCTTCCCAACGTGTCCTGGGTCTTCCCCGTGGCCTCCTACCGGTCGGACGTGCCCTAAACACCTCCCTGGGAAGGTGTTCGGGTGGCATCCTGACCAGATGCCCGAACCACCTCATCTGGCTCCTCTCCATGTGGAGGTTCAGCAGCTTTACTTTGAGCTCCCCCCGGATGACAGAGCTTCTCACCCTATCTCTAAGGGAGAGTCCTGCCACCCGGCTGAGGAAACTTATTTCGGCCGCTCGTACCCGTGATCTTGTCCTTTCGGTCATAACCCAAAGCTCATGACCATAGGTGAGGATGGGAGCGTAGATCGACCGGTAAATTGAGAGCTTTGCCTTCCGGCTCAGCTCCTTCTTCACCACAACGGATCATCCGCATTACTGAAGACGCCGCACCGATCTCACAATCCACTCTTCCCTCACTCGTGAACAAGACTCAGAGGTACTTGAACTCCTCCACTTGGGGCAGGGTCTCCTCCCCAACCCGGAGATGGCACTCCACCCTTTTCCGTGCGAGAACCATGGACTCGGACTTGGAGGTGCTGATTCTCATCCCGGTCGCTTCACACTCGGCTGCGAACCGATCCAGTGAGAGCTGAAGATCCTGGCCAGATGAAGCCATCAGGACCACATCATCTGCAAAACGCAGAGACCTAATCCTGCAGCCACCAAACCGGATCCGCTCAACGCCTTGACTGCGCCGAGAAATTCTGTCCATAAAAGTTATGAACAGAATGGGTGACAAAGGGCAGCCTTGGCGGAGTCCAACCCTCACTGGAAAGGTGTCCGACTTACTGCCGGCAATGCTGATCGTACAAGGAGCGGACCGCCACAATCAGACAGTCCGATACCCCATACTCTCTGAGCACTCCCCACAGGACTTCCCGAGGGACACAGTCGAATGCCTTCTCCAAGTCCACAAAGCACATGTAGACTGGTTGGGCAAACTCCCATGCACCCTCAAGGACCCTGCCGAGAGTTCCACGACCAGGACGAAAACCACACATATTACAGAGCGCCAATAAACCCTAAAGTCCCTGCCTTTGCGTGCCGGCCCATTCACATAATATCTACGGCTTTTCACACACACATAAGTGAATGCAAATCATACTTGGTCAACAGCCACACAGGTCACCATGAGGGTGGCCGTATAAATAACTTTAACATTGTTACAAATATGCGCCACACTGTGAACCCACACCAAACAAGAATGACAAACACATTCCGGGAGAACATCCGCACCGTAACACAACATAAACACAACAGAACAAATACCCAGAACCCCTTGCAGCACTAACTCTTCCGGGACGCTACAATATACACCCCCCGCCCACCTCAACCTCCTCATGCTCTCTCGGGAAAAGAGTATGTCCCAAATTCTAAGCTGCTGTTTTGAGGCATGTTAAAAAAAATAATGCACTTTGTGACTTCAACAATAAATATGGCATGCATTTTTTTTTTCCATAACTTGAGTTGAGTTATTTTGGAAAACCTTGTTACATTGTTTAATGCATCCAGCGGGGCATCACAACAAAATTAGGCATAATAATGTGTTGATTCCACGACTGTATATATTGGTATCTGTTGATATCGGAATCGGTAATTAAGAGTTGGAATATCGGCAAAAAAGCCATTATCGGACATCTCTACTAATAATATTTGTTTATTTCACTTATGCTCACAGTGACGATGTGGCGCGTCCTAGAAAACTATCTTTTGTCTTTTTGAACGAAAACGCTTACCACCGTATTTTCCGGACTGTAAAGCGCACCCGGTATATCAGCAGCACCCGCTAAATTTTAGGGTAAAAAAAAAAAATGTCCCCATATATAAGCCGCAGATATATTCGTTATTTACACTATAAATGTTTATTGTTTCCAAACGTTTTTTTTTTCTGTAAAACGGCAGTAAAACAGATGATCAAACAAAACAGAAGCCATCGTCACGGACCCACTGGCTGCGCAAGCTAGCTCTCCGATCAGCTAAACAGACTCATTAACTCCATTGAGAAGTTTATTGACATCTTAACCAGTGTTGGGACTAATACGTTACAAAGTACTGTAACGCCGTTATTTTCGGTGGTAACTAGTAATCTAACGCGTTATTTTTTATATTCAGTAACTCAGTTATCGTTACTACATGATGCGTTACTACATAAAAAATAACGTAAAATAACACAGTATCGGCTAGAAACAGAAGATCTGAGTGTGTTTTATTGGAGCGCTGCGGTGTTGTCCTTCTGTGTCACAAGGAAAAGAAAAGGTGTGCTTTGTGTGGGTGGGGGCTCCAAGACCGTAGTTGAGGGGCGCAGGGGAGACGTTCCTCCGGGGCCTATGTACTTCGGAGCTAACAACCATCACTTTACCCGGAAGTGGGTCTTTACAGCTGAGGGTGAATGACGAGGCCGGCGGTTTGTTGCAACTTTGTGACTGTATTGGATGCAGCCATCCACCAAGCTAGATCACCTGCACGCACTCACTGTTGCCGCTCGCTCACCTCTCTCGCCCACTCACTCACTGACGTCACTCACCTCACCTGCTGTCATATCTTAAAGGGCCACACACACACACACATACGCTACTCTCATAACAACTAACAAGACATCATGGCGAAGCCAGAAGTCGAGTTTCTTAACATGGAGACATTCTCAATACTTTTCTTTTGTCGAGCACAAAAGAAATAACATTTTAGTTAAGTGTAAGTTGTGTCTTGGATCAAAGATCCTATCTACTTAAAGTTAAAGTGCCATTATGTTGCAGCTATTTAAAATAGTTTTGTCAATTTGTTCTGGCCTGAAATTAATTGGCCCTTTGAAACCTATCTTTGTCTTTGTGTGTTGTATGTAGACCACATTGCTTTCTGAGCTCAGTGATGCAAATGCATGTCAAGTTGATCAACATATTGTATTATTCTCCATTATACTGACATGAAGGCTAAAAGGGCATTAATGGGAGCCTTAAAAAAAAAAAGTAGAAGAAGTAACTAAATAGTTACTTTTCACAGTAACGCATTACTTTTTGGTGTAAGTAACTGAGTTAGTAACTGAGTTACTTTTGAAATAAAGTAACTAGTAACTGTAACTAGTTACTGGTTTTCAGTAATTAACCCAACACTGATCTTAACCCTTGTGTGGTGTTCGGGTCTGTGGGACCCGTTTTCATTTTTTTTATAAAAAGAAAAATGATACAATTAATTATTTTTTTAAACTGAGACTCACTGACTTTGGCTCATTTTCTGTAAAGAACATATATCAGAATACATATTTAATGACCACATGTGTTGCTGCCATTAAATTCTAAGTTAATGATTATTTGCAAAAAAAAATCATTGCATTCTGTTTTTATTTACGAATTACACAACGTGCCAACTTCACTGGTTTTGGGGTTTGCATTTATTTAGTTTGTACTTTGGGATTAGCACTCCATTTTTGTAGCTTTGATGCAAACTACATGGGCCTAAAAGTAGCTAAGCTACTGGGAAATAAATGGTAAATGGGTTATACTTGTATCGCGCTTTTCTACCTTCAAGGTACTCAAAGCGCTTTGACACTATTTCCACATTCACCCATTCACACACACATTCACACACTGATGGCGGGAGCTGCCCTAACCACGACCCATCAGGAGCAAGGGTGAAGTGTCTTGCTCAAGGACACAACAGACGTGATGAGGTTGGTAGGTGGGGATTGAACCAGGAACCCTCAGGTTGCTGGCACGGCCACTCTCCCAACCGCGTCGGCCCCCCTACACCAGGGGTGTCAAACTCAAATACAGAGTGGGCCAAAATGTAAAACTGAACAAAGCCGCGGGCCAAGGTTGAACAAATTAACCTTTTAATAGGGACCCAAACAAGTTTTGCCTTGAATATTGAACAAGCAAGGCTTATATAACTTTATAGTGACATGCAAAATCGAGTTTCAAATAATAATTATAATTAAAAAATATCAATGGCATTTTAAATACAATTTAAATAAAAATTGAATGCCTCTTTTCTATTTGCAGCCTTCTGAGATAAATATCAACATTAACTTTTTCCACAGGCTAATAAATTTGAAAATAAAATAATGAATAAACCAACCATTCAGGACTTTAAACTGCTCAGTTTACAACACACTGATCTAATCTGATGTACCCAAGCCAGATACCTGCCATCTTTTCTTAGATGCTAGTTCATTAATGTCGGGGCTCAGGCTTTGAGCTGAGGCAACCTTCATTATCGAACGAAGGTGTTCATCAGTCATTATATCTCGTATTCCACAGTCTTGGGGGCGTGCTTTTAACGTCCTCTACGAGCTGTCGTCTCGGCCACTTTTCATCCTTCCTAAACACGTGCTGGCCCAGTCACAACATATGAGCGGCTTCTGTACGCACACACACGCGAATGCAACGCATACTTCATCAACAGCGATACAGTTTACACTGAGAGTGGCCGTATAAGCAACTTTAACATTGTTAGAAATATGCTCCACACTGTGAATCCACACCAAACAAGAA
>NC_084568.2:31555000-31567500 GCF_033978685.3 Nerophis lumbriciformis | reverse complement strand
CTATGCAAAGCGAAAGCCATTTATCAACAACACCCAGAAACGCTGCCGGATTCGCTGGGCCCGAGTTCATCTTAGATGGACTGATGCAAAGTGGAAAAGTGTTCTGTGATCTGATGAGTCCATATTTCAAATTGATTATGAAAACTATGTACATCGCGTCCTCCGGAACAAAGAGGAAAAGAACCATCCGGATTGTTATAGGCGCAAAGTTGAAAAGCCAGCATGTGTGATGGTATGGGGGTGTATTAGTGCCCAAGGCATGGGTAACTTACACATCTGAGAAGGCGCCATTAATGCTGAAAGGTACATACAGGTTTTGGAGCAACAAAAGTAGCCATCCAAGCAACGGTATCATGGACGCCCCTGCTTATTTCAGCAAGACAACCCCAAGTCACGTGTTACAACAACATGGCTTCATAGTAAAAGAGTGCGGGTACTAGACTGGCCTGCCTGTAGTCCAGACCTGTCTCCCATTGAAAATGTGTGGCGCATTATGAAGCCTAAAATACCACAACGGAGACCCCCGGACTGTTGAACAACTTAAGCTGTACATCAAGCAAGAATGGGAAAGAATTCCACCTGAAAAGCTTAAAAAATATGTCTCCTCAGTTCCCAAACGTTTACTGAGTGTTGTTAAAAGGAAAGGCCATGTAACACAGTGGTGAACATGCCCTTTCCCAACTACTTTGGCACGTGTTGCAGCCATGAAATTCTAAGTTAATTATTATTTTCAAAAAAAAAAAAGGTTTATGAGCTTGAACATCAAATATGTTGTCTTTGTAGTGTATTCAATTGAATATGGGTTGAAAATGATTTGCAAATCATTGTATTCCGTTTATATTTACATCTAACACAATTTCCCAACTCATATGGAAACGGGGTTTGTAAGTAAGAACTTTACACTACTTTATATTAGAAATGGCAACAGTAAAGGATGAATGTCCCATAAAAAGAAGATAGAGTCGGCACAGACTGCAAAGGTGGATGCGCGCAAATTTTCAGGAATTATGCAGATCCCAAATACAGATCAGCAGGTACCAGAAGGTAAGAAAAGTTGCGTTTGCATAATATTGCGAAACAAAACGCCAGATATGTCTTACCTTATACACACACCATAATAATACTTCTATGTTGACATACAGTACAATCCATCAAGCGGTGTGGCTTCATAGCTTACCAAAGTCGTACTAAAACATTTTGATAGATTTTTGAGCACTGTGTGTAATGTTCTATACTTTCAATGGAACATATCAAATGTTGGTGTTTACTTGAGTCATGCTGCATTCTACACATATCTCTTATGTGTGACTGCCATATACTGGTCAAACTTATGTCACCATGTACCAAATAAAATAGCTCCGAGGTCGGTAAGCACAACCAAAATGATTCCGTACATAAGGCGCACTGTCGAGTTTTGAGAAAATTAAAGGATTTTAGGTGCGCCTTATAGTCCGGAAAATACAGTACATTCCAAGACCTTTACTACGACTAAATGTACAAGACAACCACATAACCTAAACACGGCTTCGGTATGTTGACAAAGCACATCATTTCTTTGACTGTTCGTCTTTAAAGGACTCCATATTTTTTCTGAATTTTTAGTCCACAATATAAGGTCGATATATTTTTTTTTCTTTTGATTTGTGCATTTCATCTTGTGGGCGAAATGAGTTTGATTGATTGAGACTTTTATTAGTAGATTGCACAGTACAGTACATATTCCGTGCAATTGACCACTAAATGGTAACACCCGAATAAGTTTTTCAACTTGTTTAAGTCGGGGTCCACGTTAATCAATTCGTGGTACAAATATATACTATCAGCATAATACAGTCATCACTAGGGATGATGTTTGATAAGAAATTATCGAGTTCGAGCCTATTATCGAATCCTCTTATCGAACCGATTCCTTATCGATTCTCTTATCGAGTTCAGATAGGTTGTTGTATATGGAAAAAAACACAATATTTGGTTTAACAAAAGCTCACTTTTATTTTATAAGAAACAAATCTAATAAATAAATAAATATTGACTGTTACCCCCCTAAAAAATAAAATAAAATAAATAAATATTGACTGTTGTTACCCAAAATATATTAAGTGGGATTTTTCCGAAAAACAAATATATACAGTAACACAAAAACAACCTGTCTCTGTGATCACTATAGGTGTATAAATAATAATATAGTGTTAAATAAAATCAGTCCCTTGGGCACAAAACTTCAAATAAAACAGCTCTCCAAAAAGTGCACTTCTGCTGCTATTTGACATAACTATTTGTTATGATGCTTTGACATTTTTTGCACTTTATTTCTTTATTGAAAGAAAATTCTATGAAGAGAAAAGTTGTTTGCAAATGTGGTTACAATGCTAAAAAATTAAAAGTTAAAGCTAAAAAAAAGAAATACACTTTATTGAGTTAACATTATTTCTTTATAGGGGGAAAGATGTGATGTTATGAGCTAGGGAATATAACAACTACACTACCCAGCCCCGAAAAGTGTTGTTGCATGTCGCCACGCCGGCAGCTAAGAATGAGGTTATGAGCACGCTGTGAAAGTAAACGTCAAGAACTCAGCCAACATGCCTCGTCTGCATTATTTATAATTAGACAGACAACACATATACAGTGTGATTTTGTTTTCTTTACAAGGAAAGAAAAACAAAAGTTAAAAAAGGGAGATATGTTGTATATATATGTATGTGCTGTGGTTGTGACAGCTGCCGTAAAGGAGGTAGCCTGGTTGCTATGTTTCCGGTTGGTCGTAAAAGTGTTGGTCATGTGTTTGTACCCTGCTCAAATCTCTCAGTAAAGTTATTCATTGGATTATACCTTTTGTTTTGAACTTTATTACACCTTGGAGCGCTTTTTCCGGTCCATTGTTTTTCCTGCTTTCTCTATCTGCGCCTAACAGTGAAGTGCGGTGAGGTTGATGGCTGGTGAGGCACTGACTTCATCACAGTCAGATTTACAAACATGTGAACCCTAAAGAGTATCTTATTCACCATTTGATTGGCAGCAGTTAACGGGTTATGTTTAAAAGCTCATACCAGCATTCTTCCCTGCTTGGCACTCAGCATCAAGGGTTGGAATTGGGGGTTATTAAATCACCAAAAATGATTCCCGGGCGCGGCGCCGCTGCTCCTCACTGTTTCCCTCACCTCCCAGGGGGTGATCAAGGGGATGGGTCAAATGCAGAGGACAAATTTCATTACACCTAGTGTGTGTGTGACAATCATTGGTACTTTAACTTAACTTTAACTTTACACATACAAACTGTAGCACACAAAAAAGCACATTTAATTAAAAAAAACGTTATTATGGTCTTATCTTTACTTATAAAATAAGTCCATGAGCCGCTGTTGTGCTGGATTAATGCACCCCCTGACGAGAGTGTTATATCAACTAAAGCCCTCACTTAAACTTTCCACGTGCAAGATTGAATCTATTTAAAAAAGTGTAACCGAGGGTTTATAAATGTCGCCTATACTGTATGAAACTACAAAATAACAAACACGGAGGCTCCAGTTTACACATGGACCACTTTATTTACCTTCTTTCAAAAATTTCCGCTCCACTCCAACGTGTCATTACTTCCGCTCTTAGCGCCTTCAAAATAAGAGCTCAAGGCATATACTGTATAACAGCGCATAACAGGAACTTAACATCACAAAGAGGAAAGCCCATAAAAATAGGTTACAAAAGTTATTTAATAAGAAGCCAAAAAGTGCAAAAACAATAATGTTCGTGTTGGAGGAGTTGTGAATTAGGTACACCTGCAGTCTGCAGGTGTACCTAATGTTGTGGCCCTGCAGTCATTCACAACTCCTCCAACACGAACATTATTGTTTTTGCACTTTTTGGCGTCTTATGAAATAACTTTTTTAAATAGATTCAATCTTGCACGTGGAACGTTTAAGTGTGGGCTTTAGTTGATATAACACTCCCGTCAGGGGTTGCCGTGCATTCTACGGCGGGGGTGCAGGAGGCGGATTACTGCGAGCCTCAGCCAGTGCGTCTTTTGCAGCCGTTTTATGAGATCAGCACAATAAATACATCACACATACAGTTGTTGACAAAACACACTGTACATTATATACCTCAGCTAACTAAACTATGGAAATGTATAATATAATTCATATAGCAATACGGTCTCACTGCACAGCAGGCCAGCAGTTAGCCGAGTCCGCAATCCATGGTGAGGCACTGAGTGACGTGCCTCAACTGGCTGCTGTTCACCGCACCGTCTCTTCTCAGTATTTGAACGGCAAATGTGAAAATTCAGCGATTTTAAATAAAAATAATCTAAAACGGGTGAAGTTAAATGGAAAATAACTTTATAGTATAATCACTGGATACATATAACAATTTAATAAAAAAATTGTTATATGACTGCACGTCACTGGCGCCTAATGACTGAGCTACGTGACGTCATTTCTTGTGATGCCCCACGGGGAATTTCTGGTCGGGACGGGATTCGTTCCCACGGATTCGAATAAAGAACCAACTCTTTTTCTGTACTATAGTGGTCTCGATAACGGGTACCGGCTCTCAAAAAGGGATTCGAGTCCGAGGACTCGGTTCTTTTCTTATCGAACAACCGGGAAAACCGGTTTCGAGTATCATCCCTACCAGTAACCCTCAGATTGCTGGCACGGCCACTCTCCCAACTTCGCCACGCCGTCCCCATACTAATAGATACTAATGAATTATATTCGGTACTACACCGCCTCTAAAAAGTACCGGTTCCCGACCTGTTGTCACCAATGTTCCCTCTAAGGTGCGCGCCTGTGCAATTGCGCACTGCTCAGGCGTCCTCTGCGCACGGCAAATCTATGCCACGCACAAAATCAAATAAAAAAATAATTTTGGACACGACAGAGAAAACAGTTTTCGTCATCATTGTTCAAATATTGTAACGTCTGTCGAGACGCTTTGAGGACATGAATTCCATCCATCACTTTACTGAGCAAAACTCTTTATTGTCGGCCATAAACACATCACCAAAACATTAGTAAAAAAAATTATATCTGCAGTACAAACCAGACCAGAAGCAACTTTGTTATATCAACAGCAGCCGCTCGCTCTTTCTCACTTGCGCCAACACATGCACATATGGCACTTAGCCAGTGATGCGTTTACAGCCACACAAAAAGTCGGACAACTCCAACACCACACATAAAGTGTCATTCCAGGCCGTTACACTATGATTTACCAATCAAATGTGTGCTTATTCTAGTGTCATTTATTAGGAATCGTAATTTATAAATATTAATCATGAAATGCTGTTAGTATATTAAATAAATACTAATAAAAATATATTTTTTACAAAGGTGCGTTGCTAGCCTGGTTGCTATGTTTCCGCTTGGTCGTAAAAGTGTTGGTCATGTGTTTGTACCCTGCTCAAATCTCTCAGTAAAGTTATTCATTGGATTATACCTTTTGTTTTGAACTTTATTACACCTTGGAGCGCTTTTTCCGGTCCATTGTTTTTCCTGCTTAACCTATCTGCGCCTAATGACTGAGCTACGTGACGTCATTTTTTGTGATGTCTCAAGGGGCATTTCTGGTCGGGACGGGATTCGTTCCCACGGATTCGAATAAAGAACTAACTCTTTTTCTTTACTATAGTGATCTCGATAACGGGTACCGGCTCTCAAAAAGGGATTCGAGTCCAAGGACTCGGTTCTTTTCTTATCGAACAACCGGGAAAACCGGTTTCGAGTATCATCCCTAATCATCACACAAGTTAATCATCAGAGTATATACATTGAATTATTGACATTATTTACAATCCTGTGGGTGGGATGTGGAGGGGGTTGGGTTGGGTTGCTATCAGCATACTTCAGTCATCAACAATTATATCATCTGAGAAATGGACATTGTAACAGTGTAGGTCTGACTTGGTAGGATATGTACAGGAGATGAGCTTGGTTGATGTCCCAACCAGGAGACAAAGACTGTCGAGGATGATTTGATACAGAGACGCAAGATTCCTCACACACTTGCAGAGGAGGAACCAGAGACTTTCAGGTGTAATAACTCCCTGCAGAGTCTGATTCAAGTTTTTGCTGACTGATCAGATGAGGGTGTTCCTGATCCACCCATCCTTCCTGCCGGAGCCCCAGTCGGGGAGCAAAAAAAAGGATTAAAGACTAAGTGAGCAGGGCTTTGCGAATTGTCGATTCAGTCCTTTGGGGTATTACTCGGTCTTATCATAAAGATCCATCTCTATGGAGTCCAAAGTCCAGACTCTGCAACCTCAGGATGTCGAGCTCAAGAAGGAAAGGTTCTCTTATTCCATTCACGCCGTTTGTCTCCACATTGAGCGTCTACAGTGACCGTAATCGTTCTCAATGTGCTATTTCAGGCCAACAAACGATCGTAAAAAAACACAATCAAGTCATTTAAAAAAAAAAAAGCGCCTTGACGTAAATCAGGGGCACACCAGAGCGGTAATGTAACTCGTGATGGCACAAAGAGCAAAAAAATAGGTCGCCGGCAAGTCGGCTATTGGAAAATCTAAGATGAAATGAGCCACAGAAAATAGGAAAATGTAACGCTCTTCTGGCGTCGGGCATTTTCCCATTAAATCACTCCACGTTTAATTCAGCAGTGCTGGGGCGTAGTGCGGTCGAAGCGGTCTTAATCATGCAAAACCAAATGTCTTATGATGTGTAATGAGCCAATATTGACCTTTCCATAGAGGACTAGCACACATACAGTATCTCACAAAAATCAGTAAAACCCTCCATTTGTACAACAGTATCTTTATTGTTAGGGGAATACTTTGCACCTTGAAACCGAGTGGAATGCGTAAGGACTACTCACTCTCGAGTCACTGTGTTCTGTTCAAGGACAAAACACAACGAGTATACCTTGTGTTTGTATCTTTGCAGATACACGCTCATATTTTATTTGGTTTCGATGGTGAGAAGAGGTGCCAGGAACGAAACGAAGCGAGAGTGGACTTGGGTTAACTTTCTGTTTCACTGGACAACGTCCAAACTAGTCTGCCAGGGAGGGGTAGCAAGGAGGAAAAAGCATGTTAGCAGAGGGACGATCACTGGTAAAGCTATGGTTACGTATCCATTTGTAGAATCATCAATCCATCCATCCATCCATCTCCTCCGCTTATCCGAGGTTAGGTCGCGGGGGAAGAAGCCTAAGCAGGGAAGCCCAGACTTTCCTCTCCCAAGCCACTTCGTCCAGCTTCTTCCCGGGGGGATCCCGAGGCATTCCCAGGCCAGCCGGGAGACATAGTCTTCCCAACGTGTCCTGGGTCTTCCCCGTGGCCTCCTACCGGTCGAACGTGCCCTAAATACCTCCCTTGGCATCCTGACCAGATGCCCGAACCACCTCATCTGGCTCCTCTCGATGTAGAGGAGCAGCGGCTTTACTTTGAGCTCCTCCCGGATGGCAGAACTTCTCACCCGATCTCTGAGGGAGAGCCCCACCACCCGGCGGAGGAAACTCATTTTGGCCGCTTGTACCCGTGATCTTGTCCTTTCAGTCAAAACCCAAAGCTCATGACCATAGGTGAGGATGGGAACGTAGATCGACCGGTAAATTGATATAGCTGTGGTTACGTATCCATTTGTAGAATCATCAATCCATCCATCCATCCATCTTCCTCCGCTTATCCGAGGTTAGGTCGCGGGGGCAGAAGCCTAAGCAGGGAAGCCCAGACTTTCCTCTCCCAAGCCACTTCGTCCAGCTTCTTCCCGGGGGATCCCGAGGCATTCCCAGGCCAGCCGGGAGACATAGTCTTCCCAACGTGTCCTGGGTCTTCCCCGTGGCCTCCTACCGGTCGGACGTGCCCTAAATACCTCCCTTGGCATCCTGACCAGATGCCCGAACCACCTCATCTGGCTCCTCTCGATGTAGAGGAGCAGCGGCTTTACTTTGAGCTCCTCCCGGATGGCAGAACTTCTCACCCGATCTCTGAGGGAGAGCCCCACCACCCGGCGGAGGAAACTCATTTTGGCCGCTTGTACCCGTGATCTTGTCCTTTCAGTCAAAACCCAAAGCTCATGACCATAGGTGAGGATGGGAACGTAGATCGACCGGTAAATTGATATAGCTATGGTTACGTATCCATTTGTAGAATCATCAATCCATCCATCCATCCATCTTCCTCCGCTTATCCGAGGTTAGGTCGCGGGGGAAGAAGCCTAAGCAGGGAAGCCCAGACTTTCCTCTCCCAAGCCACTTCGTCCAGCTTCTTCCCGGGGGGATCCCGAGGCATTCCCAGGCCAGCCGGGAGACATAGTCTTCCCAACGTGTCCTGGGTCTTCCCCGTGGCCTCCTACCGGTCGGACGTGCCCTAAATACCTCCCTTGGCATCCTGACCAGATGCCCGAACCACCTCATCTGGCTCCTCTCGATGTAGAGGAGCAGCGGCTTTACTTTGAGCTCCTCCCGGATGGCAGAACTTCTCACCCGATCTCTGAGGGAGAGCCCCACCACCCGACGGAGGAAACTCATTTTGGCCGCTTGTACCCGTGATCTTGTCCTTTCAGTCAAAACCCAAAGCTCATGACCATAGGTGAGGATGGGAACGTAGATCGACCGGTAAATTGAGAGCTTTGCCTTCTGGCTCAGCTCCTTCTTCACCACAACGGATCGATACAGCGTCAGCATTACTGAAGATGCCGCACCGATCCGCCTATCCACATTTCCCTCACTCGTGAACAAGACTCCGAGGTACTTGAACTCCTCCACTTGGGGCAGGGTCTCTTCCCCAACCCGGAGATGGCACTCCACCCTTTTCCGGGCGAGAACCATGGACTCGGACTTGGAGGTGCTGATTCTCATCCCGGTCTCTTCACACTCGGCTGCGAACCGATCCAGTGAGAGCTGAAGATCTTGGCTGTATGAAGCCATCAGGACCACATCATCTGCAAAAAGCAGAGACCTAATCCTGCAGCCACCAAACCGGATCCCCTCAACGCCCTGACTGCGCCTAGAAATTCTGTCCATAAAAGTTATGAACAGAATGGGTGACAAAGGGCAAACGTGTCCGACTTACTGCCGGCAATGCGGACCAAGCTCTGACACTGATCGTACAGGGAGCGGACCGCCACAATCAGACATTTGTAGAATCAATTAGAACAAAATAACCTGGGAGAACATTGCACTTTAAAAGGGGATATCTGTATGATCTCTTCAAGGGTTTTCCATGCATTCCTTTAATTGTGGCAGCATGCCCCCATTAAATGTGGACCACCACAAAGATTTGGCGATCACGATCGCACTATAATTGGACTGTCTGTATCTGGTCCTCTCAACAGCTAACTTGACAATCATGTGTGCATTATCTTTCAAACCAGCACGCACTTACATAGAGGCCAGGCAACACCATGACCTTCAGCCCCCAACAAATTCACCACCACAGATACATCCCGGTCCTTTGGAAAAACCCTGGACTTGACCATTTGAAACTAGAATATACTGTCGATGAATCTGCGTTCAGTACTTTCGACATGATTTGGAACACGCTAAAGTTATTACAGAAAGTGTCTCCTGTAAAGTCTTTGAAGTAGACTTTTTTTTATGATATTAAATCCAAAAAACGATAGTAAGGTCAAGTAACTATATATATATGTATATCCATCCATTTTCTACCGCTTGTCCCGTTCGGAGTAGCGGGGGGTGCTGAAGCCTATCTCAGTATATGTATATTTTATATATATATATATATATATATATATATATATATATATATATATATATATATATATATATATATATATATATATATATATATATATATTAGGGCTGCAACAACTATTCGATTAAATCGATTAAAATCGATTATAAAAATAGTTGGCGATTAATTTAGTCATCGATTCGTTGGATCTATGCTACGCGCATGCGCTGAGGCTACGTTTTGTTGTTGTTGTTTTTTTTATTTATAAACTGCAACATTTAAAAACAGCTGAGAAACAATAATCAAAATAATAGGGGTGTAGCGGTACGTCTATTTGTATCGAACCGTTTCGGTACGGGGGTTTCGGTTGGGTGCGGAGGTGCACCGAACGAGTTTCCACACGGACATATTAAGTAGCGTACTGCACGTTGTGTAAACAATACTCAAAATGCCGGACATTTGAGGCATTTAAGAAACTCCGCCCTGACAGCTCCGCAAAAGAGGACATGTCCGGTGAAAAGAGGACGTGTGGTCAGTCTATCGTAGCCCGTTAGCTGCTAGCATGCAAGCAAAAGAGGACATGTCCGGTGAAACCGATCGCTGCTAGCATGCTAGCAGCTAACGAGCTACGATAGCCTTACCATACGTCCTCTTTTGCGGAGCTGTCAGGGCGGAGTTTCTTAAATGCCTCAAATGTCCGGCATTTTGAGTTATGGTTGCGTGTATTTTCAATGTACGTTCAGGGTTAAGAAGGGGTTAAAAACAAAACAAATTGTGCGTGCAGCAACATTGGTGAGGGAGAGGCAGAGACAGAGAGAGAGAGAGAGAGAGAGAGAGAGTTTTGATAAACGTGCATGCGTCGCCAGGCTCTGCTTTTTGTCCATAGATCTATCAGATTTAATGTTTTATTATCTATAGCAGGGGTGTCAAAAGTGTGCATTTTTGCAACATTTTCCTTGTTTTATTTGGCAAGTTGAAAGATAATGGCGCCAGTATGCTGTTTTTTTTTTTAATTGAATACTGGAAAGGATAGAAATGTAGTTTGTCTCTTTTATCCGATTATTAATCGATTAATTTAAGTAATAATCGACAGATTAATCGATTATCAAATTAATAGTAAATTGCAGCCCTAATATATATATATATATATATATATATATATATATATATATATATATATATATATATACATACATACATATAATAAATGTCATAACATCAACCTATAAACCAAGGGTTTCCATTTGTGGCCCGCAGCTATCTTTTTGATGCAGAACAATTTAAAATACTATTAAAAAAGACATTAAAAACTAGAATTAAAAAAAATTTAAATAAATGCATTAAATTAAATAATAAATGTATATACATATATATATATTTATATATATATATATATATATATACATACACATATACATATATATATATACATATTTATACGCATGTACATTTATATATATACATATTTATACACATGTACATATATACATATTTATACACATGTACACGTACATATATACATACATACACACACATGTACACGTACATATATACATACCTACACATGTACACACATATATACATACATACACATGTACAAACATACATACATACACATGTTCACACATACATACATACACAAGTACACACATTATATATAAACAAATATATATATACACACATACATATACATATATAAATATATATATACACACATACATATACATATATAAATATATACACACATACATATACACGTGTGTGTATGTATACACAGTTTACACACATACCCACACAAATATATATGTATATACATATATATACACCCACACACACATAATTACACACATTTTCACATTTGTATTTACACATTCATTTACATATGTATATTTACACATATATATGCACACATACAGTATATATATTTACACACACACACATATATATATATATATATATATATATATATATATATATATATATATATATATATATATATATATATATATATATATATATGCATATATACCGTGTGTGTGCATATATATATATGTACATACATATACATGGTATGTATGCATATATATATATGCACACACATATATATGCACACATATATACAGGTAAAAGCCAGTAAATTAGAATATTTTGAAAAACTTGATTTATTTCAGTAATTGCATTCAAAAGGTGTAACTTGTACATTATATTTATTCATTGCACACAGACTGATGCATTCAAATGTTTATTTCATTTAATTTTGATGATTTGAAGTGGCAACAAATGAAAATCCAAAATTCCGTGTGTCACAAAATTAGAATATTACTTAAGGCTAATACAAAAAAGGGATTTTTAGAAATGTTGGCCAACTGAAAAGTATGAAAATGAAAAATATGAGCATGTACAATACTCAATACTTGGTTGGAGCTCCTTTTGCCTCAATTACTGCGTTAATGCGGCGTGGCATGGAGTCGATGAGTTTCTGGCACTGCTCAGGTGTTATGAGAGCCCAGGTTGCTCTGATAGTGGCCTTCAACTCTTCTGCGTTTTTGGGTCTGGCATTCTGCATCTTCCTTTTCACAATACCCCACAGATTTTCTATGGGGCTAAGGTCAGGGGAGTTGGCGGGCCAATTTAGAACAGAAATACCATGGTCCGTAAACCAGGCACGGGTAGATTTTGCGCTGTGTGCAGGCGCCAAGTCCTGTTGGAACTTGAAATCTCCATCTCCATAGAGCAGGTCAGCAGCAGGAAGCATGAAGTGCTCTAAAACTTGCTGGTAGACGGTCCTGTGCCTCTCCTGTCTTCCTCCAGACTCTGGGACCTCGATTTCCAAAGGAAATGCAAAATT